>NC_054701.1:64751484-64978984 GCF_016097555.1 Gigantopelta aegis | reverse complement strand
GCATTGAACACAATGGCGGAGGGGGAGTTAGACTAGTCTAGCTATCTAATTTGAAGGGCGAGCCCTTATAGTGTAGGTATTGGTTAAAAAGCCTAGTGCTTGACATACTTAACTGTATTACCAATGAATAAAAACCTAGCCGTAATGCCACAGGCAATACATTTGAGCGACACACGCAACCCTAGTGTAAGAGTTTGATTCCCGCCCCCTAAATAGATTGGCCATTGTCTTACTTGGTTTGTCTTCGGTTTTCTGGTGTTCTGCTGTTCTTCTGGGGCCCTAGGTGACTTACCGTGGTCTGCTAATTTCATTCATCATTAATAAAGTGCATGGTGCGAGTGCATGTATGTATGTATGCCCACAAAAAACTGTCAAGTCAAATGTCGGAAATTAACGTGCTTATATCAAATGAATGTTCAAGCACGCTTGTTGTGGACACAATGTCCGACTTAGGCCAGGCATTGTACCCAAAACAAGAAGGGGAAGGGGGAAAAGGCTTCTGCAAATTGCAATAAAAACAATTTTAGGTTTAAAAAAAAAAAAAAAAAAAAAAAAAAAAATCATAATCTGGAAATTTAAATTAAATGCCAAATAAATAATTTATGTGCGGCGAGCCAAACAAATTGAGGAAATTTAGACGCAATTTTGACGGTTCTCTAATAATAACTATTTTAATTAGGACTCCTAAAATTAAATAATTTTGAACCAGAAGTAAAAGCAGAGTCCTAAAATAGAACCAAGGGGTAGCTCTAATATGGGTTCGCAATTCTCACACCAGTCTAAGTTCCAAAAATCAAATTCCTACAAGTTATAAAAAAGATGTAAACTGGAAGTAATCCAGTATACGGTTAATTATTGCCATTATCAAGTTAATAATAATAATATATGGGTATACCAAGGTAACACCTTGACCATAGGAGGTATATGTCAAGGCGAGAAACCGGGAAGGTCCACTTTCATTTTAATTAAGTTGTCTGAAGCAAATCCCAGCTTCTCCTCTAAGACAAACCAACTATTAAATTAGTTACAAATATGTTCTATTACTAAAATATATTTGAAAATCAACTCGAAGGTATATTTCAAGGGCGAGGAACCTACTTTCCTCTTTCCCTTTTCCTTTTTTTTTAAAATTTAATTTAGTTTTACATATTCGTTAATATTATATCTATTGAGTATGTGTAAAGAGGGTGAGAGTTGGGGCTACACCTATCCTTAAGCCAAAAGGGTGCCTGGCTCACTACCACCTATCTGTTGGACCTACCAGCCCCAACTCGCACTTCTTCACACAACTCAAAAATACAAAGTAGTACTTAGACACAAGGATTAATTTAATATCCTAGTCCCAATCAAAATTTATTAATAGTATGCAGCAAGTCTTCTACGACTAATGCTGGTGGAACCCCCCCCCCCCCAAAAAAAAAAAACAACAAAAAAAAACAACAACAACCAACAACCAATATTTGCGAATAATCCCACAATGAGCACCACGAAGTTCACAAAAATATATACATAAATGTTTTTCATTTTTTCTTATTCATTCTTTATTTAAAACTGTCCGGTCGTATAAAAGTATGCTAAATTAAGTGGGCAAGTTAATGTTAAAAGCCCCTCTGGCACCCCGACAAGGAAATAAATCCATCCGAGATATATTGCCAATAAGGGGAATATTTTAGAACACAAAATACAAACATTTTAAAACCTATTTGCTACCCCGGTAAGGACACAAATCCATCCGGGATAATTAAAAACAACAAATGCATTAAAACCAAATTATAAATACGATTCTGACACGAGCTAAATTAAATCGTAAAACATTTCTCTGCTACCGAGCTGGAAACCTGAAGGAGAAAAAAAAAAAAAGAAAAAAAAAACACCATTAAAATATGTAACCCGTTTCTAAAACAAATTTAAAGACCATATTAAATATTAATTTTTGTTTATTTTTGGGTGGGTTAAGCAGTAAAGCTGGAGTTAAATTATTTTTGTTTTCTACAGTCAAAGACTTCATTTCAAATCTTAAATGATCAAACTTGGAACAATGAATAAGATAATGCTCCGTATCCTCCGGAACTCCACATGTGCCGCAATTAGGAGTATTCGACATACCCAGTTTATATTTGACTACCCCAAGACTATGAGATCAACCAATCCTCAGTTTAGTTAAAATCCTGGTGGTTCTGGGTCGGTCGGTTGTTGGGCCCGTTTTATCCGCTTTAGGTTTAATTTTATAATGCCATTTACGATTCATTTGATCCCAGTCATTTTGCCAGTCTGCTTTTATTTTAGGGATTGCCATAGACATTAATTCATTTACGCTATATTTCATGTGTTGTGCAACCTTATTACAATCTAATGCTTTTCTAGCATAGCCATCGACCATTTCATTACCGCTTATCCCAATATGGGTCGGAACCCATTCTAGGACTATGGTTTTACCCATGTTAACCAATTGCTTATAAGTTTGTAAAATATCATTAGTGACATCGAATCTGCAAGATTTTCTAAGCTCTAATGATTGCAATGAACTCAGACTGTCCGAAAAAATAACACATTTTGTAATATTAGTTGTTTTTAACCAACATAAAGCTTGGCTGATTGCTACCAATTCAGCGGTAAATACAGATGATTTATCGGGAATTTTCCCCAGAAAAATTTGTTTTGAAAATAGACACCCTCTGTCTACAATAAATGCAAGACCCACTTTACCTGTAAGCGGATCTTTTGATCCGTCTGTGTAAATGTGAACATAGTCATTATAGACATCATTGGCTATGGCTTGAAATAATACTTTTTTAAAGGGGGGAAACTCTGTCTTATCTACCTCTTTTTTAATTTCAAATGCAATGTTTACTGGTGTCTGTTCCCAAGGATAGGGGGATGTGTTAGGAATTTTAATTACTAGTTTATCGTTAATTTCTCCAAGTATGCTAACTTTCTCCACATAAGTGGCAAACGAGTCTCCTATCCTTTCAGTATTTTTACTATATAAACCTATATGCGGGTGAACTACGGGTTTAAGAAAATTTACTGGGTTATTTTCCTTCTGATCGTTAGAAGGGGTATGCCCAACTCAGAATGCAAACTATCAATGGGGGTAGATCGATGAACACGAGCAATAATCCTTAAGGCTTGATTTTGAATCAGGTCAAGTTTATGTAATATCTTAGGAGGCGCACAGCAAAACGCCTGTGCTCCATATTCCAATCTAGATAAGATATAGGCATTAAAAACCATAAGCATTGTTTTACGGTCCGACCCCCAGTCAGCACCAGCAAGGGCTCTTAATAAATTTATACCAGGTTTACATTTATTTATTACTTCTTCAATGTGTGACTTAAAAGTCAAATTATAATCAAAAATAACCCTTAAAAATTTAACTTTATAAACTTGAGGGATTATTTTGTTATACAAAACCAATTTTAATACTTCCTTAGATTTTTGTATTACATTTTTAAATAAAATACACACAGTTTTCGATACAGAAATTTTTACACCCCATTTATCAGCCCACCTTTGAAGGTTATTAACATCTTCTTGAAGAGCAGTATTTAGCCTTTCCAAAGATCTATCTGCCCTCCAAAAAGCAGTATCGTCAGCAAATAAACCAATATTGATTTCGTTTTCCCTTTTGGGTTTATTTTGGTTGTTTTTCTGTAAATACCCAATTAAATCATTTATAAATAGTCCAAAGAGTGTTGGGGCTATAACCGAACCCTGGGGTATTCCGTTATCTAGGTTAGAACTATTGGATAAGAAACCATTTACATTAACTTGAAATGTTCTTTTATAGATAAAATTCTCGATAAAATTAAACATTTTGCCATTTATACCTTCTTTAGCTATTTTACACCAAACCATATCATACGCCTTTTCTATATCTATAAATACACCACCGACTCTCTTTCCTTTATGGAAAGCTTGATTAATATGCGTCTGTAGTCTCACTAACTGATCGGTGGTGCAGTGGTGTTTTCTGAAACCACTCTGAACCGTTGTTAATATGTTCTTATTATCTAAGTAGTGTACCAGTCTAGTATTAACCATTGATTCAAGAGTTTTACACATATTAGATGTCAGGGATATAGTCCGGTAGTTGCATGGATCATTTAGATCTTTACCATATTTGGGGAGACCGAACACTTCTGCGTGTTTCCAATCAGTGGGGATACCTGTAGACCAAACGAGATTAAAAAGTTTCAAATAAACTTCTATTAAATTATCTGGCATATGTTTAAAAAGTTTATAACTAAATTTATCTTGACCAGTGGCTGTACCTTTTCTATTAATAAATGCATTTAGAAATTCATGTTTGGTAAAAGGAGCATTATATTCATTTAGATCATTTATGTCCCTAGCCTGGTTCGGAATATTAAATTATGTTTCGTTTTCTTTAAAATATTTACTAAAATTTATGGGGAAATTTTTATCACTACTATTTTTACTAAAGGTTTTAGACAATAAATCTGCTTTTTGTGCATTAGTAACAGCTTCTTTATTTTTCCCTAATACTTCAATTTTTGAAAAAAAATTCCCTTGGATACGTTTAATACTATTCCATATCTCTGTTATTGGTGTTCTATGGTTGATGGTCCCACAGAATTTTTCCCACGATTGTTTTTTGGATTCCAACACTTTTTTTAGAAATACTATATTTGGTTTCTTTATATTCTCGCAATATTTCATGCGACTTATCTTTCTTAAGCTTACGTCTAAGTTTATTTCGTTTAGTCACCAAATTTGCCAATTCTGGATTCCACCAAGATACTAACTTATTTCGTTTAACAAGTTTGGTCTTAGGGATGACTTTATCGGCAATGTTTATTGTTACATCTAGCAATTTTTTATTGAAATCTTCTACATTTTCGGATATTACTTCCTTGAAATTTAATTTATTACACTCACATTTAAACATATTCTAATTAGCCCTTTTAAAATTCCACTTTGGTATAAATTTCGGATCGTCAGTCCAAGAAGTATGTATATTATATTTAGTCATTACTGGAAAATGATCACTACTTAAACTTTCCATTACCTCCCACTCACATTCTGCACTCATGTTGGCCGACACTAGCGTTAAATCTAAACACGAGTAAACTCCATTGATATCAGATAAAAATGTAGGCGTCCCATCATTTAAGCAAACTAAGTTGCTTTTATCAAAAAATTCCTCCATGACCAGGCCTTGTTTGTTTGTGGTTTTGGAACCCTATATTATGTTGTGACTATTAAAGTCCCCTACTAATATATTGTTTTCATTATTATTAATTAGTTTACAGAAATCGTTTGCTACTACAGAATAGTGACCTATACCTGGATGACAATAGATATTATAAACATTAACAGTATGCTGAGAACCATAGATTTTTACGCCAGAAACTTCAATATTTGGGTGCGTTTTTATCAAATCAATTTTATTATATGGGATGGTCGATTTTATAAAAATAGCTAAACCACCTCTAGTAGTTAAATTGTTGTTGGAAAACAAACTAGAATAACATGTAATGTTAAACGGTTTTCTGATAGTCTTTCGATTTTTTTCATTAAACCAGGTCTCTTGGATACAGATTATATCCGGTTTCACATTACTATTTTGTAAAAAATTATTTTAATTCATCACCGTGACCTTGTGAACCTAAACCTTTTACATTCCATTGCAAAATATGGAGCCCGTCATTATTTATTCTATTTTGTGACTGGTCTTTAAGGAGGGGGGTTGGTACTGTACGAATAGGTGGAGACGTGTCTCCCATAATATAACAATTACCTATTCTTGATTATATATACCGGATAATTAACACAGTGAGGATGCACCTTCATCATTAAAGATATGATACCACAGTAAACCCGCTGCTTCCATGTTTTCATATGGTATTTGGATATCACTATGCTTTGATATCAGGCTACAGACTTCCATGTTGGCCTTTTTAAAGTCCTCGATCGTGACTTCCTTCCCCGTATCTAGCCTGAAACCTCCTTTCAAGAGAAACCCAGTTAAAATTTGTGCTAATAATCTCACGTCTATTTGGACATCTAGATTATTTTCTGGGGTTTGTTTTGCACTGACTGGAGATGGGGCTTGATTGTTATTCAAATTAGCAGATGAAACACTAGGGTTTGTTCTTTTCCCCAGTTTCACAGCATTTGAGTAAGTCATCTCTACTTTTCCTTCGCCAAACCGGGCATTGCTATTTGGTCGGTTAAACCAAGGGTTTGGGCCTGTTACGTAAGCTCTAGTCTTTGTCCGTTTTATAGCAGCTTGTAGAGCGAACTGGTATTGTTTACACCCTTTGAAATGGGACATATGAACTTCCCCACAGTTTGCGCACTTAATGGGCCTCGAACAGGGGTTTTCAGCGGTCGAAGGGCTGTGTTTTTCCCTCCGCACCTATGGCACACTCTACATTCCCTGTTTCCTACACGTGTGTCGAGTATGATCCCACTTCTGGCAGTGGGAACACTTATTGGGTTTAACAATAAATGGAGTGATAGGATATTTGTATCCATTTATTTCTACCTTAGTCAGGTTAGTTTCCTCATTTAGAAAAATGTCTACATAACCATTATTCCAATATTCCAATCTGTTGATTTTCAAACTGGGATTGCTTCTACTTATTCTGTTTTTCAAATCCTCCAAGTCGTGGTTAAGGGAGGGTTTTTTTTATAATCACCCTTAGGGGGTCTGTAAGAGATTCATCTACGGAGATGTGTGCCCTCCTTTGTCCCTTTTGTTTTACCCAGGGTTGCCAGATCTCACTGGGTGAATCACCTTCTCTACCAACATTTACTGATCCAAACTGAAGTTTTTTAGCACACGAATCCTTGTGACTAACATGACTACTTTTCCCTGCTGTATTAACTGGGGTCTCCTTTTTTTCGGAGGGGTTTCAATGGGAACCCGTGCATTTGAATCACGAAATGACATCCGTAACCCCCCATGTGGGCTATATTGGTTTTCTATCCAAACTGACTTACCCAGAAGTTTCAAGTCATGTTTTGTTCCCCAAATCTGAAACTCATTATCCTTCCAATTAAAGGTATAACTGGCCTGGGCAAACCTCTCGTTTAAAGACGTGCCACCCCTCCCAAAGTGTTCCATAACATGAACGACCTCCCGAGCTTTAGGAGCTCTTTCATTGATAACAATGGTCATATAATGCAGTGGTTCGCACTTTATCCTGGTCGAGGTCAGCTCGGAATCAAAATCAGTTTCCACATTCAGACTTTGAAAGGGGTTTTTCGAATGGAATTTTGTCAAGCCTGAATTTTTCTTTTCAAAAGCCAAAAGTTTTTCCACACTGGGAATCTCAAGTGGAGAGAGTGAAAGTTCCGAGTTTGAAACATCCCTGTGACGGTACATGCTCTTAATTTTGTTTTCGCCTGTGGCGATATTAATTGTGTTAGAGGGCCGTGTGCAGTTCCAAATTGCACTTAGTCCAGGTGGGCAACTTGTTACGTAATACTTCTGCGCGACGGTCATCGAGCTGTACATTCTAATACACACCCAGCCAGGTGCGGAGGCCATGTGGCGAGTAGTTACGTAATACCTCCGCGAGTGCGGTTTTTACAACCGTGATTTGGCGACGATCGGCGTCATTCAGTCTGGGCGATCTAAGAAAAATATGCTGGCGTGGTCGTGGTGGAAACTCACATGATAAGATTCGGTGCCCCCAGGCGATATTCGATTTATAATAAATAGCTAGTGTTTTAGAGATATCGGGGAGAAAAGATAGGAAGGCTCCAGGGGATCGTTGTCCGTCCACTGAACGATCTATATTAGTTCAGACGGGACTTTGGTAAATATATATATTTTCTGCTCTGTGTATAACCTTGATGTGATTGATGTGACTTTAAATATTTTAATACTGTATTATACCAATATTATTTAGACGGTGCTGCCGGTCATCTGACGCAGTATTCTGTAGGCTCACCGTTCTGATATATATATATATATAAAGCTTAGCCAGTCATCCTAGAGGACCTAGGTAAACTGTAGGTTATTGTCTTTATTGTGATAGGTACCAGTATTAATTCTGTATTACAAGGTTATTGAATGAGTAGTTAGGGTTAATTAAAAATTAACCAGTTAGGAATAGTGTTGTAATTCCTTTATTAATTAAGTTCCCCTGGAAGCGTTTCTCCATTATCGCACGTGTGTGTGTTAGCGTTTCTCAATTATCACACGTGTGGGTGTTGTGTCACGGTGAAGTGATTAGCATATTGTGTAAACTAGACACCTAGAGATTAACTAATTAAGTGATCAGTTCTGGGTTGTTATTATTGTTGTTATTAATTAACTACTGCGGCAGTACCTTTGTCAGCATAGGTTAATACAGATTCCAAAGTGTATTGTGTTTTTGTTGTGTTTTCTAGTGAACTAAACGTGCTATAATAATATATACTTTATATAAGATCGTATCTCTGATCATACCTAGACGAGCCACATTAGGGTATAACCGCCCGTTACAGAGAGATCTAATAGATATACAGTTAGGAGAGAGATTTGGACAATCGTGTTTTATTCAGTTACGGGTATTATAGAATCCCCGTGACAATCCCCCATCTCCGACGGGGACGAAGAGCGAAAGGACGTAGGCGGTGAAGAGGACTCACCTTCGTCGGGTACCCGCGTGTATTTCACACTAGCCGCTGCCATATCAAACTCCTCAGATTCAGTGGCTTTACGTTTCACACGAACCTGTGGGTTTGGTGTCTCGACTGGCGGGGTACAAACACTGACACCGTTATTGCTTATGTTTATGTTTAGATGGTCGGGTTCCTCATGGCATGTATAACCAGTGGTGTTTATTAATGGACCTTCCATAATGTAAACAAACCGAGGAAAACAAACGCGACACCGACAGCGATATGCGAAAAATATAAAACTACGGTTAATAAATAATGTAACCTATAGGGGGCATACGACAAAACTAAATTATACAATTAGTACTAAATACAAACCAAAAGGCTATTTAAAAGCTCAGTTCAAGTCAACCAGGCAGCACAGAAAAAAAAAATACTTAAAAACCCCAGCTCGTTTCGAACACTGATAAACGACCACGTGTGCGGAGCAAGAAAAACACGTGCGCACTGTCTTGGCGCGTGGCTGAGTGATGGGATGGGGATGGGGATGGGATGGGAACTCGTTTAACGTGCCCCTATCCAATTAAGGTTCAGGCACGCCCACCGCGGACTTAGCCTCTGACTTTGTATATATACAAACAAAAAAACCTGACCGGTACTCGGAGCCACCCACTTAACGAATAAGTGGTTACTTGGGTGGCACCGAGGATTATATAGCAATGTCATTTGTCATCCGTTTAGGTGGCGCACCCTTCGGGGTGTAGAGCTCACGAATGCTTGAGGAGAATGGCGAGGGCACCTCACCCCAAGAACAGGATCAATCCACTCGTCAACTACCAACATCAACGACTCTAATACGTTTCACAACCACACCAGACGGCGGCTCGCGGGTTATTTTCATATATCATTATATCATACCACTCATTTCATTTAAATACGGCCCATCTGTGTTATATGGATAACCTGGGGGGGGGGGGGGGGGGGGGGGGGGGGGCGCGCCGTGGTAGGGTGCATATTTGGGTGCGATAGGGCGTTGGCGGTTTGGGCCGGTAGGGATGCCTGTTAGGAGGCCCCCCCCCCCCCCCCGGATCGCCCCCCCCCCCCCCCCCCCCCTGGAAATCCGGACTTACCTTATTGGGCCCCCGCCTGTTGGAGCGCCGGACTGCTCGGTGGCGCTGGGTTCCCCCCTTTGCGAATCCTTTTACCTCTAGGGCTAAAGTTACATAATTATATTAAGAAATTATAAATAAATATATATATATATATATAATGTATATGTATGTATAGATACTATTATTAAATGTACAAGCATAGTATATATCATTTTTGAACTGCCCGATTGAAAATATAATTATAATTATGCACCTACTAATTATATTATAAAACAATAGAATGTTATAGGGTTAATTATAACTATGGTGCTTTATATTAACATAAATATAAACATATGTAATGGTAGATCCCAAATTATTTTTAACTTTGGCTTTGTTTTTAAGTGGTCTTACCACACTATTAAAAATTGTCACATTCACCTCTCTCACACACTCCCCCCCCCCCCCCCCCCCCCTCCCGCCCCGGAGTCGGTCACTGGCGTAGTCAGAGGCTGAATCCGGGGTGGGCGTGCCTGAACCCTTGTGGATAGGGGCACGTAAAAAGAGTTTCCCAGTTCCCAGTGACTAATTCCGGAGCAGGAGGGGCTCGAGTGATGTGCGAGTGCATAGTTTGTGCGATATATACATGTGGGTTTCCTGGATCGTGATTGGCTGAATTGGACCAATGAGCGTGCTGCAAGAGAGAAGATGGTAATTAGTGGTCTTATCCTGGTTGATTGCTTGGCTAAGTTGATTGGTTAATTGATTATCCAATTGATTTCCTATCTTGGAAAAAAGGGTTGGTAATTTGTTAATCGGTGTTCAGTATGGAGAGAGTAGCAGTATTCGGTAGCAGTTACGTCAGGCGGCTAGGGGAGCACACCCGGGGCGACATGCGTGTCCCTGCTACTTGTAGATTTTTTGGCCGGGGGGGTATGCGGTCTGACCGCATACCGGAAGATTTGGTACAGGAGCTGTTGAACTTTAGGCCAATATTGGCTATCGTTCATTTGGGAGGAAATGACATTGGTCCAGACATTGACCCTAAGGACTTGGCTGGGCGCTTATTATTACTGCGGCAACGTCTGTTGTCTGAAGGGGTGGAGCGGGTCTGTTTGGTGGAGATTTGCCGGCGGGGGATTTTTAAGAAATTTATCTACCAATTACACTTCGCCTTTTATAGCGTTATTCGGGAGCATACAAATTCTAAAAATATCGGGCGAGACTAATTATGCAATAGGCGAACTTGTCGGTCTATTTCAACATTAAAAAACAGGGGGAAAAGTACAGTAATAAACTCTGGATTGTATACTAGTATAAACAGATGTTATGGCTATACCATCACGGTTTTGGGGGTTTTTCGTCTTGAAACGAATTTTATATAAAATTTTATATTGAAATTAGTTTCCGGCATACTTCGTAATTCACCCGAATCATTTCGTATATCCTCGGCATAATCCCGAATGTTTTCAAATTCTTTTCCAATCACTGGCATGATTTTGCAAGTAAGGTTTTGATTGATCGAATGAAAGGTCAACTGGACATGAGCTCCAACGGGTTGCTGTTACATCCACAGGTAATAGTAATTAACCAGCGGAGCTAATTTTAATTTGCTCTTCTGGTAAACAACGACTCAAGGATGTTGGAACGCGAGATAGATTGGGCGCGATGCTCCCCCCTTTGCGAATCCTTATTCCTCCAGGGCTTAAGGTTAAATTATATACAAGGAGTCTACACAAATTGACTCCTTAATATTGATAATTAATAAAATAATTTTTGTATTAGATTTTTGTTTAGACCAGCCCGACTGAAAATTTCTTTGTACCTACTAAATAATATATGTAATAAAATAACATGGATAGGTTAATTTATTGGTGCTTTAATCTAATTGGTGCTTTGTATTATAAAAAAAAAAATAATAATAAAAAAAAAATATATAAGATTAAATCCCAAATTGTGTTTTTTTCTTTTTTTAAGTGGTTATACCACACTTCCAAATTGACCCCTTCACCTCCTCCACATCCCTTTCCCTTCCCGCCCCGAGGTTGGTCACTGGCGATGTCAGAGGTCAAACCCGTGGTGGGCGTGCCTGAACCTCAGTGGATATGGGCACGTTAAACGAGTTCCCATCCCATCCCATCCCATCATAGCAAAATGTTCAATATACCACTCGGTGGAATAACAGAGGGACGGAGAAAATATTGTAATTAAAGATAATCCAGAAAAACTATTATATATAGACTATTAGTTAAGGAATTATTAACTGTATTATGTAACATTCACTGAAATATACGGGGTTGGAGGGGTCACAGAAATAATAATGTCTTCTAGGGACTTGACTAAGTAAAATCTGAAAATTCATATCACTTTGGTTGCGCAAGAGCGACTCGAGTGATAATTTAAAAACTTGATTGATAAAAAAAAAAAAAAAGTCTGTTTTGTTCAACGACACCACTAGAGAACGTTGATATATTAATCATCGGCTATTGGATGTCAAACATTTGGTAATTCTGACTCGTAGTCAAGAGAGGGAACCCACTACATTTTCTTAATGCAGCAAATGATCTTTAATATACACTTTCCCACAGACAGGAAAAACACATGCCACGGCCTTTGACCAGTTGTGCTGCACTGGATGGAACGAGAAAAAACCCAATCAGTTGAACGGATCCACTGAGGTGATTCGATCCTGCGACGCAAGCACCTCAAGCGTGCGCTCAACCGACTGAGCTAAATCTCGCCCTTGACTTGATAGGATATAGAGCATATTTGACAAACACCTGGGCCCCGTTCCACGAAGCGATTGTAGCCCTAAGATCACCTTAAGTGCATATGGTAGCTATGCTCTTAAGGTGATCTTAGGGCTAAAATCGCTTTGTAGAACGGGACCCAGAAAGATCTTTTCTGTATTTTCAGAAAACTGTGGTGGTTGTAATGCCAACTCTAAAGCAGCAATTGAGCCACCATGTTTGAAAACCAAAGAAGTGAACTGCTATGGACGATACAGAAGACGTTGTTTGTGGAATAAAAAGAAACGGTGTACTTAGTAAGGAATAGAGGAATATGTTGGGTGTTTTGTTTTTTTGTTTTTTTTAAAGTCCCCTCGCAGAATTCCTCCAGATGCTATGAAATTGTGTATATTTGAGGTCATCTAAACATTTCTTAACCTACCCTTCGGAACGTTGGTTATAGTGATGACTGAATATGGGTTGATAATTATATTCAACACCCACCTCACCCCCACTCGATCCCACAACCCACCCCCCAACCCAACCCAACCACACACCCACACACACACACACACACACACACACATACAAAATGGCAAAAAAAAAAAAAAAGCAAAGAAAGAAAGAAACGCACAAACCACACAAAAACCTCCACAAAAATCCTAAGCAAACCTTAACACATAGAATCAAAACAAAGTCCACAGAAAACCCAATTAGGAATAAAATTAAATATTTTAATTATGTTTTGTTTTTAAGAGAACAATGAAAATTCATATCCGATCTTACTGACCGCTTTGGCTTTTGCTATCCGTCAGTAGATCTATTCTTAACCAATATTACTGTATGTTTAGATGACGTTTGGTTTGACCCGTCAAAATACAGTTGGAGTATAAGTAAAACAAGCAGCATCACTGTTGCCGACGACAGATTATTGGACATAAAATGGTGTTGCCTCGCATCAGATCTGTTAACTGAAGCCAAAGATGCGATTGAGTGGAACAGTGATTCAAAACGAGAATCAACCCTGTCTCCTCGGAAGCAGATCCATTCAGTGCAGGAACTCCACCCTGAACTTCACGCAATATGTTATTAAACTAATAGGCTGGTGATTTAAACAACTTAATGAACAGGGGCCTAATTCTCAAAGCTCTCTTAGGCTCTGCTAGACAACAAAGCATCCTCTTTGCAAGTCTTTTAGCATTGCACTGTGAGATCGCAAAGTTGCGAGACTTTAGTGAATAAGGCCCCAGATCCGTTATTATACATGCCTACGAAAACATCTGAAGGAATATACTTTATTTTCTTGTCTTTAAAGCAGCTGAAAATTAATTTCTTAAAACATTGCTATATGTTGTTGTGCAGATTCTATGAAATTGTATATATTTGAGGTCATCTTAACATTTCTTAACCTACCCTTCGAAACGTTGGTTGTAGTGATGACTGAATATGGGTTGATGACTATGCAATATGATATTGTTCATGATGATGATGATGATGATGATGGTGATGGTGGTGGTGGTGATGATGATGATGATGATGGTGATGGTGATGATGATGGTGGTGGTGGTGGTGATGATGGTGATGGTGATGATGATGATGGTGGTGATGATGATGATGGTGATGATGTGATGATAATGGTGGTGGTGGTGATGATGATGATGATGATGATAATGATGATCAACTTAAATGTGTTTGGTCCTTTAACAACATTATAAGGTGCATGCACGTTTGTCTAAAACATGATTTCCTGCTTCTTGTATTAATTTTTCACCTCTAGTTAAGTTAAATGCTTGTGTATCTGATTAGTTGATGAGTTCGAAATCATCACACGTCCATACGATTCCCTAGGATGTATTTACTGTGGTGCTGGTGGGTTTAATGGTGGTATATGGACGATGGTGGTAGTATATAGTTACAGATAACATTTAATATATTATTATTATCTGCCATCAATGTACTTCAGTTATAGAAAGAACAAGTGCTTGAAGGAAGTCAAGAAGTGCTGTCGCGGATACACCCTGAGTGGAGACAAATGCAAAGGTTATAATGATTAATTACATAGATTAGTTCCCTTGTTGCACCCATCTTAACATATTCGTCTGTATTCAAAACAAAAGACTTACATATATTGCTTCCCTTATTTTACCCATTTTAATACATTATTCTGTATACAAAACACAATAATTTCATGGATTAATTCCCTTATTATACCCACCTTACCGTGTTCTTCTCAATACCAAACAATAATTACAAAAATTAGTTCTCTTCTAATATCCATCTTAACATATTCTTCTGCATGCAAAACACAATAATGACATAGGTTAGTTCCCTTATGTTACCCATCCTAACATATTCTTCTGTATTCAAATACCGGCTTCGGTGGCGCAGTGGTTAAGCCATCGGACTACAGGCTGGTAGGTACAGGGTTCGCAGCCCGATACCGGCTTCAACCCACAGCGAGTTCTTAATGGCTCAATGGGTAGGCGTAAGGCCACTACACCCTTTTCTCTCTCACTAACCACTAACAACAAAGCACCTGTCCTGGACAAACAGCCCAGATAGCTGATGTGTGTGTCCAGGAAAATGTATTCAACATACAATAATAATATTGATTAGTCCCCTTATTATATCCACCTTAATATATGTTTCTGTATTTAAAACACAATAATTATATATATTAATTTCCTCATGATACCCATCTTAATACATTCTTCTGTATTCAAAACAATAATTACATAGATTAGACCCCTTGTCATAGCCATCTTATCATAGTCGTCTGTATACACAACACAATAATTACATATATTAGTTCCCTTATTATATCCATCTTACCACATTCTTCTGTATTCAAAAATACAATAATTACATTGATCAGTTCCCTTATGATACACATCTTAACACATATTCTTCTATATTCAATACACAAGAAATAAACCATCTTAACATATTCTTCTGTATATAAAACACAATAATTACATAGATTAGTTTCATTATTATACCCATCTTAACACGTTCTTCTGTATTCAAAACACAATAACTTCATAAATTAGACCCCTTGTCATACCCATCTTATCATATTTTTCAATATTCAAAACAATAAGTATACGTATCAACATATTCTTCTGTATATAAAACACAATAATTACATAGATTAGTTCCCTTAGTATGCCCAACTTATCACATTCTTCTATATTTAAAACACAATAATTATATAGATTAGTTCCATTATTATACTCATCTTAACATATTGAATGATATTCCTCTGAATACAAAACGCATTTGTCTTCGTTGTTTGTTCAGTACATAAATGTTACAGCAAACATGTTTTAGTTAAGAGAAGAAACATCTGTAGGTTGCACAGTACCATTAACATTTTCATACATTTTAATTAATTTTTTTCTTTGAAAAAAAAAATGCTACAAATCTGAAAGAACCGTACCTCTGCTATTTGAGGATGTACAGTCGATTGGTGACCATCATGTAAAAATCAATATAGTTAAAAGTTTGTTTTGTTTAGCAACACCACTAGAGTATATTGATTAATTAATCATCGGCTATAGGAAGTTAAACATTTGGTAATTCTGACACGTCATCAGAGGAAACTCGTTACATTTTTCCATTAGCAGCAAGGGATTTTTTTATATGCACTTTCCCCAGAGACAGGAAAGCACATGCCACGGCTTTTGACCAGTTGTGGTACACTAGTTGAAACAAAAGTCAGTATAGATTTACCACAAACATTTCCTGTCTGTGAAATGGTGCATATAAAAGATCCCTTGCTGCTAATCGAAAAGAGTAGCCCCTGAAGTGGCGACAGCGGGTATCCTCTCTCAATATCTGTGTGGTCCTTAACCATATGTCCGACGCTATATAACCGTAAATATAATGTGCTGAGTACGTCGTTAAATAAACCATTTCCTTCCTTCCTTCAATGACAATACAGATACTGATATTCTAAAGAAAACAAAAACAAAAACGTATTTAATATGTAATGTTAGTAACCATTAAATCATTATGGTCAAAATAGTTCTGTGAGTCGGACACAGCTCACAGTGACATCAAACTCCGGCTGTCCAGTCTCTTTAAGTCATTCAATTTTAAGTCATCCTTTTAGGTTTCTCAATAATAACTATTATCACTCAAATGTTTGGGGCGTGATTTTAGCTCGCTTGAGGTGCTTGCATCGCAGGTTCGAACCACCTCGGTGGATCCATTCAACTGACTAGGTTTTTTCTCGTTCCAACCAGTGCACCACAACTGGGCAAAAGCTGTGGTATGTGCTTTCTTGTCTGTGGGAAAGTGCATATAAAAATCCCTTGCTGCATTAGGAAAAATGTAGCGGGTTTCCTTTGATGACTACGAGTCAGAATTACCAAATGTTTGACATCCAATACCCGATGAATAATTAATCAATGTGCTCCAGTGGTGTTTAAAAAAAAACTCATTCAAATTTTAACAATATGAAGTTTACGATAATTATATGTATATTTTGTCAGAATGTGACAAGGTCTGTGAAAACGACAGTCGTCTAAATAAACGAAAGTGCACCTGTTGGTGTTACCCGAATTACACCGGTGATACCTGCGCAATTTGTGAGTTGTTATCAGTGCCATAGCTTATAATCATTTTTTATTCTGCAGCCACTGTTTCGATCGACAGATTATGATGACTGATTAAAGCAAAGTCATAAACGTTTACTAGCAGATTATGACTTTTTGACGTCACATGTCACGTACATGTCACGTACATTTGGCTCTTAGGAATGTTGACCTTTGACCCTAATACCATAATCATAAAAAACCTAACATGCTTTAAGTGATTACTAAAACTAAAAGTATAAAAATATTACAAAATAATGTTTCAATATTTTTTTTTTAAATAACAGATATAAGAAATATTACTTTATATAAAATAATTTGTATATATTTAAACAAAATTCTATACGACACAATACCTCGTCTGCTGTCAAAATGGATGAATTAAATGACCATATGCTTGACGCCCCGTGGGATGAAAACGATTCTCTAAATATCACAACATTTTCGAACGATGTGGCCGATTTAGAACTATCGCAGTACTTGACGAACTTGAAAACCTTGAACGCGAAAGGATGGAATCTGATGAAAGGCCCGACATTAACCAAAATCCTACAGATGAACAGGTAGCGACAAATGTCAAACAAGATTGTGACGTAAACTTAAGATTTGCTGAAATGGATGAAAATGCTGTACATGATTTTATTGCTGGCGAACAAAACAAAAACACTTTTAAAAAGACGGTAAGTGACCTAAATCTTGTTCGAAAATGTGTTACTAGGAAAGGTGAAAATCATCCATTGAATGAATTCCTCCCGATGAACTCGATCCCCTACTTGCAAACTTCATTCTGTCAGTACGGAAACATGATGGCTCCGAATCTGAACCGTCGTCGTTGCGAGGTATACTGAGCAGCATTGACCGGACACTTTAAACGCGTTCACACGGGCTGCCAAATAATGAATCCAAACGACAAGTTCTACCTGACGCGTGAAGCTATTCGAGCAAAAGAACGAAAGTTAAAAAAGAAAGGAAATGGAAATAAACCAAACACATCCCAGCTACTTACCGATTCCGAAATTGACATGCTGTACAAAAATAAACTCCTAGGTCCTGACACCCCAGAATCATTAATTAACACTTTATGGCTTAACTTACTTACTTAATCCCCTTCGTGTTGAGCAGCCCATAATATAAGGTTGTAACCAGAGATCGCCACTACTGCCTGTCTTTTGCTAGCTTCTCCAGCAGCCTCCAGCTCAGACTGCCCTTCCTTCTCTACTGTCCTCCTCCATGTTTCTTTCGGTCTTCCTCGTTTCCTTTTTCCAGGAGGGGTCCATCGGAGTGCCACTCTTGGTAGGGCTTTTTGAGGTATTCTGATGACATGGCCAATCCACCGCCATCTGCGGCGCTTGATCTTCGATACCAATGACTGTGTCGATGTTTGTTTATGGAGTTCTTCGTTGGTTATGATGTTGGGCCAGAAGATATTCAGAATCCTGCGAAGGCACCGATTTTGAAAGACCTCCAACTTCGACCGATGGTCTTGGTCATTTTCTAGGATTCTGCTCCATACAGTAGAGTGCTTAAGGCAGCGCTTTTAAAAAGGCGTACCTTTGTCTTCAAACTAATCTTGCTTGCTTTCCAATGTTTCGGAGCAATGCAAAGGTCTGGCTTGCCTTGGAGATTCTTGAGTGGATTTCTGCTTCACTGTTTCCATCGGCTGTCATCTTAGAGCCAAGGTAGGTGAAGTCATCAACTTCTGCAACTTTGTCACCGTGAAGCATGATGGATTCGTTGGACTTGGTGTTCATTCTCATGAGTTTTGTCTTAGGAATGTTGATCTTAAGTCCAATCTTCTCTGCAGTGGTTGCTAGGTCTCGTGTCTTGGCCTGTATATATATATGACGGTGAGAAAGTAAACAGATGTCGTCTGCGAAATCCAGGTCTTCGAGCATGTTTGCGAAAGTCCACTAGATCCCTCTTCTTCCTGATTGTTCTACACTCTTCATGATCCAGTCTATCCCAGTTATGAACAAAAATGGTGAACGAATACCCCCTTGTTTTACCCCAGTGTTTATGTTGAATGGGTGACTAAGAAGGTTGCCATTTATAACAGAAATCTGTATATGACAACATGATGATGTTAACAAGTTTGGAGGGTATGCCATAGTGTCTGAGTATCCGCCAGAGCGATTCCCTGTAAATATTGTCAAAGGTTTTTTCAAAGTCGACGAAGTTAACATATACTGGTGCGTTCCACTCCTTGTTCTGTTCCAGGATCTGTCTCAAGGTGAAGATGTGATCTCTGCAAGACATTCCTTTCCGAAATCCAGCTTGTTCTTGACGCATATCCTTTTCTAATGCGCTGGTTAAGCGGCTATGGATGATTTTGATGAATACATTGCTGGTGAGTGACAACAGTCTAATTCCTCTCCAGTTGTTATAGTTGGTAAGATCTCCTTTTTTTGGCAGTTTGACTAGTTGGCCGGTTTTCCAATTTGCTAGTATATCTTCTGTCTCCCAAATCTGCTTGAAGATCTCAGTCAGGATTTTTGGTGTTTCATTTTCTTCTGCTTTTAGCATTTCTGCAGTTATCCCATCTGCACCTGGTGCTTTTCCATTCTCCATAGCTCTAATGGCATTCTTCACTTCTGTGAGTTTTGGTGGATCAATATTCATGTCAATGTCTTTGTCTGCTTCTGGAATTTCTGCTAGGCTGTTTGGTTCTGCTCTGTTCAGTATGCTTTGGAAGTGATCTTACCATTTGGCTAACTTTTCAGTCTCGCTATGATATTTCCATTCATATCCTTGATGGGTAGGTCATTATGATGGTTTCTACCCCTCAGAGTTCTTGTGATTCTGTATAGAGTTTTCGAATCATGTCTTTGTGCAGCTTGCTCTGCTTGATCTGCCAAACCCTTTATGTAGACTTTCTTTTCATGTTTCGTTATCTTCTTTAAGCCTCTGTGAGCTGGAAGCATTCATTTTTCTTTTTGTTTCTTTTCTTTCAGCATTTTTTTCCCAAGTCTCTTTTTGGATCTACTCTTCCTTTTTCTTCTTTTTGTATCCAAGGATCCTCTCTCCTGTTTGCACAATAATTTTGTTGAAGGCTTCAATGTTTATTTCATCTCCCTCTTCTAAGGCTTTGAAACGGTTTCTGAGTTCGACTTGGAAAGATCTTCTTACTTCGGTATCTTTTAGTTTTGTGGAATCGAACTGTAACCCTCTTTCCTGTTCCTTCTTTGTCTTCTGCAGTTTAAGTGATATGAGTCCAATCACTAGGGTATGGTCACTAGCAACATCTGCACCTCGTCTTGCCTTCACGTCTTGTTTATCAAGATGTGGTCAATGTGGTTGATAGTGGAGCCGTCTGGTGATGTCCATGTCAGCTTGTGAATATCTTTATGTTGGAACAAGGTGCCACCCACAACTGAGTAATTTTCTTCACACGGTTTCCATTCCATCAGTGATTTTCTTAGTTTCTTTCTTATGATGATACCGGCGCCTTCTGAGTGATGATTGTCCTGTCGTCCTGAGTAGAGCAGCGTTTGTCCATTTGCAAGCTGCATTCTGCCTGCTCCTGTCCACCTCGTTTCACTGATTCCCAGGATATCGATGTTGTAGTTGTCCATTTCTCTGACCACGACTGGTACATCAAAGGCCGTGGTATGTGCTATTCTGTCTATGGGATGGTGCATATAAAAGATCCCTTGCTACTAATTGAAAAGAGTAGCCCATGAAGTGGCGACAGCGGGTTTCCTGTCTCATAAATGTGTTGAGTGCGTCGTTAAATAAAACATTTCCTTCCTTCCATTTCTTTGATTACTTTAGCAAATTTTCCAATCTGGTACATAGTCCTTACATTCCAACATCCGATTTTCCGATATGGCTTAACCACTGCATGCATTTCGGGCTTCGTGGTGTCTCTGAACACTACAATCTTCAATGGGGTGATGTTGTATTAAAAACAACTTTCAACGGTACCAAGTATCTCGAGCTCGAGACGAAGACGAAACAACTGGTGAAAACTTAATCGACATACGGCAGATGTGTCTCAAAACGTTTTCGTGTGCAGGTGACGAGGATCCAAGAAACCCTGTTTACATTTACAAAGTGTATGCCTCCAGACGTCCACAAGATGTTTTAAACAGCGGCGATCCATTTTACATTTCAACTAGTACAATCCCACTCACAGATTTTAAATCCGAAAAATGTTTTTTAAAAGAAAAAATGGATGAACGAAAACTGTCAAAAATTATGTCCACAATCGCTCTGAAACAAGCGCTTTACAAATCATGCAGCACGAAAAACAGTCGTCCAGATACTGAGACAATCCAACGTTCCACACACAGATATCATCCAAATAACGGGACACAAGAATATATAGTCCATAAATAATTACAGCTCTATCACAGAACAACAGGAAGAAGGCCACAGACCACAATTAGTTACGCTATATGTTTCAATATAGCCTTAGTGGCTATAACATTTTTATTAATATCGGCAGGCCCATGGATTTTTGTATGTACCTTTGCCTGCATGGGGGAAACATACCCTGAAAAAGACAACCCCTGTTGTCCAGCTCTTTCTCCCAGAATATTGGTTTAAACAAACACACCCACTAAACCTGGCCGGAGTACACCCATTTTACACAAAAAGGACTACTTTTGCATGGGCCAGAATTACCACAAACAAGTCTTCAATGTCAACAAGTTACACATGTTTACAAACTACATGCTCTCCCCTGTCAACGTCAGTCAAATAGTTTCCACTCCATAGCTGTCTGCCATGAAATAATCACAATAAAACAGCAGACTACATGCGCGGATAAATTTCCGGATTTTGGGAAATGGGAAGATAACTGAATCTGAGGCCAGAATATTTAAAACTGATATCTGGCGCGAATCAGCGTACTCCCGCTAGTCAGACTGCGTCACCAACAGTGAAATGTACAAGTACAGTAACTAGCCTTGAATCAGGCCACTTGTCCGTTGATGGCATAACAAATCCTAATGTAATTAAGTCACTGTTTTAAGGGCCCACACTCAATATACACACATTAAACATTCATGTAGGAAACACAGTTGCAACAGAAACGGTCTCAAATGTTTCTCTATAATGTAATGTTACATTAAATCCAAATTGATATATATATATATATTAGCTGTAGGGAATATCTATATGATAATTATGAATTAACTGGGCAAACATTACAACCGGTAGTTCAGTATTACAGTAGGTTTTATGACCACCAAAGATCTTGAAGGACGATTGGGGTCAAAATGGAATTTGAAAGTTGACATGTTTTTATCAGTAAATCGCAAATTCAAACAATAAAAATGACTAAAAACAAAACAATAACAACTTTATGATCAACAGAATGAAAACGATTGGCAGAAATAATGTTCCACAGTGATTAATCGACCTTCCTGGAAATTGTCAAAATCAAGAATGACACCCCACGCACGTGTACGGGGCATTTGCGTGATGCACGTGCAAACTATGGAATGTGTTTTGGTGTGTTGATAAACAAACCTGAACGTTCTTTACTAGGATGTCTGTGGTCAAAACTTATGTTCGGTCTAATAGTTGATATTAACATTATACACTTCAATATATATATATATATCCCACTGCCGCCTTTCATTTTACTCCTTTGAATTATATCTCATTTCTTCCCGATCTGGCAACTCCTCCTATCTTTCAACTTCTTTCGCTACCCACCTCTACATCCCAGTCCTTGTCTCTCCAACCGGAACAGGTGCTTGTCTCTTGTGGCTATCCGTGCCACACACACCTGTCATTCCCCGTCAGCTTGTATGCCCTGCGATGTGCTTACAGTATATAGATATGCATACATCTATACATACTTGACTGTTGCTGGTTTGACCACAGGTTCATGTACGTTAAGGGCTGAACGAGTGGCTCCCCCACCCCCACTCCTCCCACCCATCGTATATCGTCGGTTAACTGAGCATTCTTTTTAAAGACGCAGACCCTAGTTTCAGCTCGTAAAAATGGACACCAATTTTAGTTAATCTACAAATCTGCAACACATTTGGATAACGTTACAACAGAGAGACGCTGAAGTCTGTAATGTTTAAAGAGGGAAATGGTGTCTAAACGTAACTATAGTTTGTCTCGATAACCACGATGTGCATTTTTAGAATTATGAAAAATGCATTTTAAGGTATTGCAAAAAACCTGCTTGATTAGAACCACTTCAGGTGTACAAAAATTAATATTCTAAATGATAAAAGTTAAGTATTTCCTAGTAAAAAAATTCCAAAAACAGATTTAATAGTGAAAACTACGTCGTGGTGTTTAAAAACTAGGGTCTGTCACTTTAAGAATGTCTCGAGGCACAATGGTTATATATTATGGTGGTCTGGGAACTGCGTTCGAATTTGTTGCCATAGGTTCGAGTCCCCGCGACGGCATGAGAAACAATTTGTGAGGGGGAAAAAAGGGGGAGATTTCTATCTCATGTGCCAGTGCTTTAATATCTATGTATGTACTAGTCAAAGTTGATATACAGGGGTCGAAATTGGCTGACATTCCTGCCGGATATTCGATCCCACAAGCTACAGATTATTCCGGCCCCAATCAAAACCTGCCGGACCAAATACGATTGACTCAAACTAATATGTGAATATAAACGTAAAATAATAAAACAAAATCCTCCGGACCGTGGTGAGTTTGACCGGCAAAATACGGTCGGGACGGCAGCAGTATTTCGACCCCTGTTATTTCGACCCCTGTTCATATGTCTATACATAGATATCAGTGCCAGGTTTGTCAACAAATCCATGTACGGTTATTTGAAACAGTTTATTTCGCAATGTAATACCCTATATCGGTAGAACTATGACTTCAAGTCTTATTTTATGCTTAAAGGGACATTGCTGAGTTTGCTCCACTGTAAGACGTTTCCGACTATTATCCTGTTCAATTATTTAGACCCAAAGTTTTTTGCAAATGTTACGTTTATGTCCTATTCGATATTTGTTTTCTTTGCATTTACATGCAAACAAACCCAAACCCCGACAGGTTTTATATACAAATCATCATATAAAATGCACGAAGTTGACTTAATTCCACTTTTTAAAAATCTCTGTGTCTTTTGAATGCACGTTATTTCTCCTATAAATAACTACGGTCATTTGCATATCAAAATATTGGGATCTGAAGCTACGTGAAGGCCATTATAGCTTGTTTCACTAAATCAAGGTTATTATTGTTTTGCAGTGTGTAACAGCATTGTCTAATCTTTCCGTTAAACATAGATGTAAACAAACAGAACATGTAATCCTTTCTTGTAGGTGCATTATATTTAATAAATTTAGCTAATGTATTATGTATTTTTATTTTATTATATCAATTATATATTAGCATACCATACCTAACCTAACACAACTGAGGTGTAGCACAGTAATAAACACAAATCACCTCACACACCGCAGGAATGTGCTTTCCAAATTTATAAATACATTTAATGCAGGGCCGGACCCAGAAGACCGGGGGGGAGGGGGGGATAAAATGTCAAAGGCCACCAACATCAAATAATAATAAAAATGTTTTTTAATTCGCTCTAAATTGGGAACTCATACGTATATATATATATATATATATATATATATATATATATATATATATATATATATATATATATAGTATTTAGGGTGGTGCTAGGGGCTGGGGTTTGGGGGTTGGGGGTTACATTTGTAATGCGAAAAACCAAAGGGCTATTGTTCGGACTCGTATGGGTTCAACCACTTTTTCATCCCGCAGACACAGCCCTGAATGTTCAAAATACGGCTTGGTCAATAACATCATTATTTCGATCTATGACTGCACGTGCTATTATAGCAATGTGTAAACCACGTAAAATACAAGTTAGGTAGGGTATATAAATTCATTGAAAATGTATTAGTCGACATTCTTGTTATTGTTATTTGAGGAAAAATATGGGTAAATCGAAAAACACTTCAGTTGATGTAAAATCGTGTATTAAGAACGTTTTCGATTATTTTGAAGATGAATATCAGCGCGGTAGACCTAGGTATGCTTCTTATCGAATTGTCGATCGAGTTGCCGTTGCATTTAAAGTTTCGGTTTCAACAGTAAAAAGAACTGTGAAAAATCTAAGCTCTACGAATCCAAGCACAGAAATCACTGTTAAAAAACGCGACCGAAAAGATGTTATTAGACGACGAGTATACAGATTTTATAGGAGGGCGAATTACCTACATTACATAAGATTAACGTGGCTTTAAGGGAGGAATGTGGAATCAACATATCCATATCAACTTTACGACCTCGATTTTAAATACCAACATATGTCTACAACCGGAAAAGTGATTTTTGAGGACGCCAATATATCAGACAGGAGACTGTCCTATCTCCATGAAATATCCAGTTTACGAGAACAGGGGTATTTAATAGTGTATCAAGATGAGACCTGGGTGAATGTCAACCACACAACATCCCACCACTGGACCGATATCCACCCGGCACAAGTACCGCCAATCACCTGCCGAAATCAGACGCTGCTGATTGAGTTCCTAAACTCTGTTCGGTGACTGGGAAGGGAAAAAGACTTATTATTTGTCATGCTGGCTGTGATAAATATGGATTGATAGATGGCTGTGAATTGATCTTTGAGGCTAAAAAAACAGACGGAGACTATCATGGTGAGATGAATCATGAAAATTTCATCAAATGGTTTGAAGAACAACTTATGCCTTCTCTACCAGAACCTTCTGTTATCGTCATGGATAACGCAAGCTACCACAACAAATTACCTGAGATTACACGATGTCCTGCACTAAACGCTAAAAAGGAAGAAATTCAGTCGTGGCTACGAAACAAAAATATACCTTTTGAGAGTAACATGACAAAGCCAGTTCTTTATGAACTTGTGAAAAGTAACAAATGTGCAAAGCAATTTGTTACTGATGATATTGCTGAACGCCATGGGCACTTGTGTCTAAGATTGCCGCCAAGACATTCTGAACTCAATCCGATAGAACTGATCTGGAGTCAAGTCAAAGGGCACATAGCTCGTCATAATGATGGTAAAATGACCACGGTGTGGAGAGAACTTGCACATGCATTGAACTCTGTCACACCTACACACTTCTCTGACGCAGTTAAACATGTAATAAAGATCGAAGAAGATTTTAGAAAACAAAATAGTTTTATAAGAAATAAAATACCCCCTGTGATAGTCCCCCTTAACGAAGATAGTGATGAAGAAATGAGTTCGTCGACTGATTAAGTTATTTCTCCATACCCATCAGGAGTATTACTTTAATGTATGCATGAACTCTTTAACACCAAAAACAATTTATTTCCATATCATTCACTATCAAACAACCTAACAACCTATAAACTAATCGACTAGAAATGCATATAGACTACACATACATACGAGAGCAATGTTTATTTAACGACACACTCAACGCATTTGATATACGTTTATGTGGCGTCAGACAAAACGGTTAAGGAGCATTATGACAGTGAGAAAGAAACTCGCTACCGCCACATGGGCCACTGTTTCCGATAAGCAATTTTGATAAGCAATAAGAGACGTTTTATATGCACCATCCCATAGACAGGATAGCACATACCACAGCCTTTATACATCAGTTGTGGTGCACAGGCTGGAACTAGACACAACCCAATGGGTCCACCATGTGGGATCGATCAGTCGACCTACCATGAGCAAACGCATTACCTCTGAGCTACGTCCCGCTCCATATACAAAAGAAGCCTTAAGTGGGGTTGGGGTTGTGCAGAGGGTCACACCTCCACCAATCGCATGCATACCATATTCTTCTCTCTCTCTCTCTCCCTATAACCATATAACCATAGATTAAAATATGATGAGTGCGTCGTTACATAAATGACGTGTCTCTCTCTCTCTCTCTCTCTCTCTCTCTCTCTCTCTCTCTCTCTCTCTCTCTCTCTCTCTCTCTCTCTCTCTCTCCCTTCAGATGCGCGCGCTTGTGTATTCCACAATATAATTATAATATTTTATACTCTTTTTTTTTCAAACTGAGGTTTTGTCACTTGAACTCCCCACCTGAATCCGCGCCTGCTTCATGTTTACAGATATTTTCTTAAATATAGGTCATACTACGATTTGTGCGGATAGGACGATAGAACCGAACATTAGTTTGAAACGCACTATAGAATGATGCTTTTGATATGCAAATGACCTTAGTTATTTATAGGAGAAATAACGTGCATTCAAAAGACAGAGATTTTTAAAAAGTGGAATAAGTCAACTTCGTGCATTTTATATGATGATTTGTATATAAAACCTGTCGGGGTTTGGGTTTGTTTTCATGTAAATGCAAAGAAAACAAATATCAAATAGGACATAAACGTAACATTTGCAAAAAACTTTGGGTCTAAATAATTGAACAGGATAATAATAAAATATTTCTACGATTAAACTTACATATTAAATATATGTTCTTGTTTAGAATATCAGTGTCTGTATATTCAATGTGTTTCTGGTCGTCTTAATATTTCTAAGAAGCCCAAACTAGATTTTGTCTTCAAATATTTCGTTCGTACGAAAAAACAATGTTTTAGGAAATAAAATGAAATTTTACCTGGTATAAATATTAGAACGATCAGAAACACGTTTAATATACAGCCACTAATATTTTATGCAGAAAAATATATTTGATATGTAATTACAATCGTTAAAAAGTCTCTGTTAGTCGATAACATCTTAAAAATTGCAGCAAACTCAGGAATGTTCCTTTAAAATTTGTGTTTTGTTTTTTTCCCCCAGTAAACTGCCATAAATCTGATCCTTGGTACTGCAGTCCATCATTCTGGACCGAGGAGGACTGTCGGTATACATCGGTCGCACACAGATGTGTGCACATGTGTGGAAAGTGCTGATAGCCAGTGCTACTGCGATGTTTCTGTTACAAGGACTCCGTTTAATACAATTAATACAGTACTATTAAGTAGTCTAGTCAGCGTCTAAAGGTATACTCTACACATACATGTTTCTAAGTCACGCCCCATCGACCGATCTGCGCTATCGTAGCCATTGGTACGTCGCGCAAGCATCGATCGATCGCGCAAGTATCGACAGGTCGCGCAATCATCGATTGATCGCGCAAGCGTCGATCGATAGCCCAACATCGATAGGTCGCGCAATCATCGATATATCACGCAAGCATCGATCGATAGCCCAAGCATCGATAGGTCGTGAAAGCATAGATCGATCGCGTAAGCATCGATCGATCGCGCTGTGTCATCGATGGATCTGTTGTTAGTTTTCGGCGGGGTCACTGTTATATCGGAAATGTCCCAACGAACATCAGTGGTATTGTCGGCTTTTTTCCCCAGATGCCCCCCCCCCCCCCCCCTCCACCTCCGAAAATAAATATTATAATGGTAGGAAATAAAGAGAGAGTTGCATAATTTACTCCCGTTATAATTGAAGGGACTGTCCTGAGTTTGCAGCTATCGTAAGATATCATAGCTCTGTTGGCAACTACTATTCCATACTAAATACATTTTCTTGTTTAGAATACCAGTGTCTGTATATTGAATGTGTTTGTGGTCGTATACTAATGTTTGTAGCACTCATTGTTTTTACTTTAGTTTGATTATATATTTTTTCGTACGTACGAAATTATTGGGAGTTAAAATCCGGTTTGGGCCACTACAAGCATTAGGACAACAACAAACACCATGTAAATATAGACACGGATATTCTAAATAAGAAAATGTATTTAATCTGTATGTTACGTCATTAAAAATGTTCTATTAGTCGAAAATATTTTAAAGTGGTTGTAAACTCAGGACTGTCTCTTTAAGGCCTTGTTACTGTGACCGCTGTATTTTTCGTGCTGGGATGTCGTTAAACATCTGTTCTATTCTATTCTATTCTGTTACTGTGAATAAATTATGTAACGACGATTTAATATTTCAAAACCAAATTATAACCAGTGGCGGATCCAGAAAATGCATTGGGGGAGGGGGGGGGGGACAATGACAAGTGGTCAAATGCCACGAACGTTAATTCTCCAACGTACATTTTTTTAAAATAGCAAAATATAGGGTGGTGAGTGGGGGGGGGGGGGCTTAGATTCGCCACTGATAACGTCTGTTTTGTCGCAAATAGGTCAGGACGTATTACTGAATCCGACTTCTCATCATTTCTGTAATAATAATAAAATTAATATTTTTAATTTGCGTCAAACTTCACGATATTAAAATTATTAAATAAAATATAATTACATTACATGGAATTAATGTAAGACGTAAAGTAATAAGAAATTGGCGTTGCACTGTTGTGTAAGTCATTACTGTTAGTATAGAGTATACCTTTAATTAGTTCTGAAGAATTAATTATATGTATATACAAGAAGAAGTGACTGTAATGAGATATCCAGAAATGACGGGGTAGGGGTGGGAATGAGGCTAGATAGGCTGAATTGATAGTTCCTTAAATAAATAAAAAAATTAAAATTGTAACTTACCCTTAGAAGTCTATGAATCAAGCATTGAAAAAAAAAGAAGAAAAAAGTTTGTTTTGTTTAATGACACCATTGGAGCACATTGATTCATTAATCATCGTCTATTGGATGTCAAACATTTGGTATCTATGGTAGTCATCAGAGGAAACCCGATACATTTTTCCTAATGCAGCAAGGGATCTTTTGTATGCACTTTCCCACAGACAGGAAAGCAAATACTACAGCCTTTGTTCAGTTGTGGTGCACTGGTTGGAACGAGAAAAATCCAATCAGTTGAATGGATCCACCGAGGTGGTTCGATCCTGCGACGCAAGCACCTCAGCTGAGCACTAAACCAACTGAGCTAAATTCCGCCCACAAACATTGAAAAAGTACATAGTTTACTAAAATAAAATTAGTATTCGAAATACGAACCTATGCAGCTTATACATGGGTATACACAACCCACATTTAATTAGTAAAATAAACCAGGCATACACTTTTTTTCGAGAAAATCAACCAACATTATTAATCAGGTGTCGAAATTGGATAACATTCCTGCCGGACATTCGGTCCGGCAAACTACAAATTCTGTCGGACCAAATAAAAATTAACCGGGGGGAGGGGGGGAATGATCATAAAAAAATTAACGCAAAATAATTGCCAGTCTGGAAATATTTCGACCACCGATTATGATTAGTGATGTGTCTCCTACCCATCTAATCCATCACAAAAGTATGGCCCAAGTGACGTCACACGTGATCATTTCTGGATATTTCACTATAATTAGAGTTAAAATATAAATACAAGTAAAATATCTAAAAGTGGAAATTAATTGACTACTACCGCGTGTCTAATGGATGTAATATAAAAACATAAGTGAATAAAGAATGAAAACGTTCATTGTTTTGTTACTACTAATATCTGTGATATTTTAAAGACGACGAGTGTTTGCGGTCGTTTGCTAGACTCTGTTCTAATCTTATAAAATAAACCTATAAAATACGCAACACGCCGCAGTCAGATGCAGATATCATGTTCTCATACGTTTTCCCGATTCCTCCCAGACCGCCTGCGATCTACCCATAAAACTGTGTTTAAGCCTGTGTTTTACTTATAAAGCCTAGTACCCATGGAATATATAACACGCCGTTGACCATTGCAAACAGACGCAGATATCATGTTCTCATACGTTTTCCCGATTCCTCACAGACCGTCTGCGATCTACCCATAAAACTGTGTTTAAGCCTGTGTTTTACTTATAAAGCTTGGTACCCATGGAATATATAACACGCCGTTGATCATTGCAAACAGACGCAGATATCATGTTCTCATACGTTTTCCCGATTCCTCACAGACCGTCTGCGATCTACCCATAAAACTGTGTTTAAGCCTGTGTTTTACTTATAAAGCTTGGTACCCATGGAATATATAACACACCGTTGACCATTGCAAACAGACGCAGATATCATGTTCTCATACGTTTTCCCGATTCCTCACAGACCGTCTGCGATCTACCCATAAAACTGTGTTTAAGCCTGTGTTTTACTTATAAAGCTTGGCACCCATGGAATATATAACACGCCGTTGAACATTGCAAACAGACGCAGATATCATGTTCTTATACATTTTCCACTTCCCTCGCAGATTATATTCCTATAAAATATTTCCCTGGTCTGCGACTATCTACGATGTTCTACACATTTTACGGGAACCGGGATTAACATTAAACCAATATGATAGAATTTAAAACCTCATTTGAACTCAGCCAGACCGAGCAGAAAAACGTTTGCTAGACTGGTTTATGCGCTTTAGGTTAAACCAAATGACCATACCGGGGTTCAGTCAAATAGTTCGCGAACGTTAGCGTCGGTCGCTATTACTGAACCGGAGAAGTCAAATTAAATACTTCGCCAGAGATCGCCTTGTTGACATGATATAGACCGAACTGGAAACTTTCATAAATTTTATGTTAAAAGTGTTTTTAAACACATTGTTGAATAGTCTGATCCTCTGTTCTTTCTCATTTCGTTTGATTTTGGATTGTCCTTCTAAAATGCTACAAATTAATATTATATACATCATTTGCTGCTAATCGACAAAAGTAGCCCATGAAGTGGCGACAGCGGGTTTCCTCTCTCAATATCTGTGTGGTCTTAAACCATATGTCTGACACCATATAACCGTAAATAAAATGTGTTGAGTGCGTCGTTAAATAATACATTTCCTTCCTTCCTTCCAAATTATTATTATTTGTTTGTTTCCATTTCTTTTCTTTTTCACTTTGGCCTTTTAACCTTTCATCCAGCCTTTCATTTTCACTGTTATTCCAAATTGTCCATCATACCCGTTTTTACACACACACACACACACACACACACACACACACACACACACACACCGTTCCCCCTCCCCCCCCCCCCCCCCCCGCACACACACACCTTGCCTGTTTCTTTCTCGTTTTGGGGTACACATTGTGTCTATGTTAGAGTTGGTATCCACAATGAACGCGTTTGAACCTTATGTAGGCTGGGTCGGCGTTAAATCGGAGGGTGGGGTGGGTGGGAGGGCAATACATCGAGGGTACTGTACACCGTAATTAAAATATCTTTCCTGTTCACGATCTTTTAATATTCATCCCGGCATCACAAGAACAAACCTGACAAACTTATTTTCGTAACAGAAACATTCCAAGAAATCTCTCCATATAGGGGCCTACACGTTAACACCCAAAATAGGTATGATTTCAGAAAACGAGTCTAAAGCCAACAGTGTTAATAAGTGTGTGATTCGTGACACATCACACGATGCACGTTTCTAAACCGACGATTGTAACTGGACGTCTTAGAGGAAATAATGAAAGCAATCTGAATGAGACACGCTCTGAGAAGAAGAGTGTGTGTTTGGTATACCGTGATTAATAGAGGGTCTACATCCTGGGTGATAACGCGGATGCGGCCAGTTGTATAAAGTTCGCTATTCATTAATCGTCTCTTCATTGTCGAGTTTTAAAGACATCACTTCGCAATGATCTTCCAAGCAGGATTGATTGTCAGCGCCATGCTGTTCAGCTTACAGGTATGGTTTTATTTGTATCTATCCATGTACACATCTAACCATTCGTGCACCGATGTGCCCATCTATCCACCCTTCTAGTTATATATAGATTTATACATTTATACATATACACATATATATATATATATATATATATATATACATATATATATACATATATATATACATATATATATACATATATATATACATATACATATACATATACATATACACATACACATACACATACACATATAAACATATAGTTATATATATATAGTTATATATAGATCTAGGATCGATCCTTGTCGATAGCCCCATTGGGCTATTTCTTGTGTCAGCCAGTACACCACGACTGGCGGTGGCATGGTGCGTATACAAATTATTTTTCTGCTAATCAAAAAGAGTAGCCCATGGAGTGATGGTAGCGGGTTTCCTCTTTAATTATATCTGTGATCCTTGACCGTATGTTCGACGCCATATAACCAATATTAAAGTGTGTTAAGTACGCTATTAAATAGAATATTTCTTTCTCTGCACTGTACTGAAAATGGCAATAATACACTGTATATGGAGATACTAACAGTTTCTTGCTTGAAATATTAATAAAATATACATTCATCCGTGTGCGCATCCTGACTTCCTGTTTACGGAAGCTACATCGAAATGTTCTTGGTGCCTGTAGACTACCGAGTGGTATATATATATATATATATATATATATATATATATATATATATGTCTCTCTTTCTATCTCTCTCTCTGTCTCTGTGTGTCTCTCTGTCTCTCTTTGTTTGTCTCTTTGTCCCTCCCTCTCCCTCCTCTCTGTATTTGTCTCTCCCTCCTTGAAAAATAAAATTACACTGAAGTTAGAGTATTTTAGTTACAAAAGTGTTTTTGTCAATAATTCCACGATTTGATTGTTTGATATGTTCGTGCTTATTTCCAATTCAGTTTCAAGCACGCTGTCCTGGGCACACACTTCAGTATCTGGTCAGTCTGTCCAGGACGGGGTACGGTTAGTTGTTAGTGAGAAAGAAGTCGGTGTAGTGGCCTCACACCTACTCATTAAGTCGTTAAATTAGTTTTTTTGTGGGAGCCGGTACCGGGATGCGAACCCAGTACCTACCAGTTTTAAGTCCGATGGCTTAATCACTACACCATCGAGGCTTGACTAATGTGTTTACAAAGTGCATTTAAACATTTAAAAAATTTCTTATTTCCAAAATAATTTTCCTTTCCTTTTTACTTTCAAGCCAAATTTGACCAAAAAAACCTGTTTTGCTAGAACAAGGTATGCTATACATTTGTTTATGCCCAGAACATAATAGCACTTGTTAGAGATACAGTTGGGGAGCCATTCACATTCAATACCGGCCTCAATGGTGTCGTGGTTACGCCATCGGACAATAAGGCTGGTAGGTACTGGGTTTTAACGACTCAGTGGGTAGGTGTAAGACCACTACACCCTATTTTCTTACTTACCACTAACCCACTGCCCTGGATAGACAGCTCAGATAGCTGGGGGGGGGGGGGGGGGGGGGGTGCCCAAGACAGCGTGCTTGAACCTTGATTGGATATAAGCACGAAAATAAGTTGAAATGAAATGAAATCACATTCAATATTGTCGGGTCGCTGTCTTTCTCCTCTTGTAACTATTGTGATGCGCGTCGAATCCTTAAGAAGATAAACTAGCTACTTTGGTTAATGTTGAAGTTGGCAAACACGGTTGTTTAATAAACGCTGAATGTCCACAAAGAATGAAGGTATGCGTGATATTTCTGTTGACAGAACATCTCTTTGCAATGTTTGCTGACGTTTTGGGGGAACTGCACACCCAGGAAGGTTCATTTAAAAACCAGGAAGTACATCGTTTTCAGTGTTGACATAAAAAAATCCACCCATCCCAAAACGTATGACAAAATTAATGTACACCCTGTCTATTTTTAAATTGTTAAAATTAAACGCACATGTGGCATTAATTTTGAATTTGGATGGATGGATGCCAAGGTGTGTGTGTGTGTGTGTGTGTGTGTTTGTTTGTTTTGTGTGTGTGTTTTGTGTGTGTGTTTTGTGTGTGTGTGTGTGTGTGTGTCTGGATGTTTGTGTGTGTATGTGCGTGTGTGTGTGTGTGTTTGTCTGTGTTTGTGTTGTGTGGTATGTCCGAGATGGAAGGGGCATGGTAACTCTCTCTCTCTCTCTCTCTCTCTCTCTCTCTCTCTCTCTCTCTCTCTCTCTCTCTCTCTCTCTCTCTCTCTGGTGTGTGTGTGTGTGTGTGTGTGTGTGTGTGCTTGTATGTGTGTGCGTGCGTGCGTGCGTGTGTATGTGTCTTGTTTGTTGTGTGGTATGTCCGAGAGGGAAGGGTAAGTTTGCTCTAAACTAGTCCTATACAAAATGTACCAATAGGTGTATTGTACGAAAAGAGAAATTAATTCATACATATTATGTGGGTTGTGTCTGTTTTTCAGACTTCTGTTAACAGCAGGGCAATTGATGAGATCATAATGGCGGCTGCACATGATGGTAAGTATAACGTACACACAAATACAAAAATGCATATGGAAAGAAACGGGTTCTTAAGGTCATGGAATTTCCAACCCCTAAATCCGACCATGATATTTTATTTTGAAAAAAATACTGCATAAACTGCGCCAGCCCGGAAATGTTATATTTATATATCAAATTCAGAAATAAGTTTTGAACGTTATGGCTGAGAAAGATTTTATTACATATCTTTGAAGAGCAGAACACCAAAATTGAATTTAATAACTAAACAGGGTGGTGCTGGACTACTTTCGAGCTAAACTAAGTAAGGCCGATGTTGATTCATAGCATGACTTTTGATCTCTGACATCTGTCGTCAGTCGTTCTGTTTTCTGGAGATTGCAGTGGAAACCAGCTACATATACATCAATGGGTATTTTCCTGTTTGTGGGGCGTCATTTCCTTGATCCGATATTTTGATGTCCTTTATATACTCTTCAAAAAAAGTATGGGAACGCTAATAAGAATTTACAATTGCCAAAATTGTAAGGTATATTAGCTGTGGGGAATGGTTATATGATAATAGTGAATTAATTGGGCAAATATTTCAACCGGTAGTTCAGTATTACAATAGGTTTTATGACCACCAAAGATCTTGAAGGACGAATGGGGTCAGAAGTGAAATTTGAAAGTTAAAAATATTTTATCAGTAAATCGCAAATTCAAACAATAAAAATTACTAAAAACAAAACAATAACAACTGTATGATCAACAGAATGAAAAAAATTGACATTTAATTTTCATTTAAACTCAACAAACGTTGTTTTTAAGCAGAAATTTTATCAAGTATTCAAAACTGATTGTTCGCCTTTAATTATTTCGGTGGGGTTTTTTTTTTCAGTTGCCATGTTCGACCTGGTTCACATAATGGCCGATGGCGATGTCATGATCATGGTGGAATTAGACATGCTGATGAGCATGGCAGAATTCGCTCAATACTCGTACGTTTCTTAACACTTTTAACTCAACTTTGCTCAATACTCGTACGTTTCTTAACACTTTTAACTCAACTTTGTCCAATACTCGTACGTTTTATAACACGTTTTACTCAACTTTGCCCAATACTCGTATGTTTCTTAACACTTTTAACTCAACTTTGCCCATTACTCGTACGTTTCATAACACTTTTAACTCAACTCTGCCCAATACTCGTATGTTTCTTAACACTTTTAACTCAACTTTGCCCATTACTCGTACGTTTCATAACACTTTTAACTCAACTTTGCCAATACTCGTACGTTTCATAACACTTTTAACTCAACTTTGCCCAATACTCGTACGTTTCATAACACTTTTACTTTTGATGCAAACGTAAACACCTCATATCTCATATACATATACTTTTAACTCTGTGCTTTTGGCCCAATACTCGTACGTTTGCTTCATATCAGGGCTCGAAATAAAAAGCAAAATATGGCTTTTGCCCAATAGGCCTACTCGTATGTTTGCCACATATACATACACTTTTAACTCTGCTTTTGCACAATACTCATATCATACGTTTGTCTCATATACATACACTTTTAACTCTGATTTTGCACAATACTCATATCATACGTTTGTCTCATATACATACACTTTTAACTCTGATTTTGCACCATACTCATATCAAACGTTTGTCTCATATACATACACTTTTAACACTGCTCTTACACAATAGCCATACGTTTGCATCATACTTTAAACAAGAAACTATATTTAATATGCGACATTAGTCGTTATAAAGGATCTCTAAGTCGGGAACCATGTTACAGTGACGGCAAACTCAGGACAGTCTCTGTAACCTACCGGTTACTTTAAAAATACATTTTGTTTCTTGTCCCAGATCATTGGCAATGTCACGGTTAACCTACCGTTAACTTAACGTCCATTGCTGTATTCTGTTATTGTTAACATGCAATAATCGAAAATTCAGTGCATTTTAGACTGTAACAAAACTAGTCGACAATAATATTATTGTTAGATATGCGTTTCTGTGAACGTTGGTGTGTGGGTTTTTTTGTGTTTTTTTGTGTTTTTTTGTTTGTTTTTTGTTGTTTGTTTTTGAGGGGTTTTCAATTTTTAATGTTTTGTTATTTCAGAGAGCGATCGAACCGTGGAAAACGAAAAGCAGTGGCGAATGACCGACTGTTGTGGAAGGATCGTATTGTACCATACGAATTCGCAAGATCTGATTTTAGTAAGGGTTTTTTCCTTCACAAACGTGAATACTGAGTGGTAGTGGTACTGAGTGTACCGGTGGTGGTGGTGGTGGTGGTGGTGGTGGTGGTGGTGGTAGTAGTAGCAGCAGCGGTAGCAGCAGTAATAGACGTAGCAGCAGCAGTAGGAGCAGTAGTAGTAGTAGTAGAACTAGTAGTAGTAGAAGTAGAAGTAGTAGTAGTAGAAGTAGAAGTAGTAGTAGTAGCAGCAGTAATAGTTGTTGTAGTAGTAGCAGCAGCAACAGCAGTAGTAGCAGTAGTAGTAGTAGTAGTAGTAGTAGTAGTAGTAGCAGCAGCAGCAGCAGCAGCAGCAGCAGCAGTAGCAGTAGTAGTAGTAGTAGTATCAGTATTACTGAAACAATTAATTAGTCAAACATTTCAATATTCTGTATTTCTGTATTTCAGCTGCCAGAAACAAACGTACAATTAGAAGCGCTATAAACGAATGGCAAAACTATACCTGCTTGACTTTCCGAGAAGCGACTAATGAGAGAGCTAAAATCAGATTTAGGAACGGCGACGGGTAGGAAAAGTCATATAACTTGTTTCACGTATAATATATATTATATATATATATATATATATATATATATATATATATATATATATATATATATATATAATTATATATATATATATATATATATATTACATATTCCACATATACTGTATTACTAAGGGCTGTTTTCCATGTGCGCGGTGCAGTCGCTTTACCAGTAAAATACCTGCGCGTATTAAAACGTGGCTACTGATAACCACAAATCGAATTTTGATGTGTCTGTTTTTCGTCTATTGCGCTCGCACAGCGCCAAAAACCACGCAGATGGACATATAATCAGACATATGGCTCATATGATTAAAGAAGAAAATACTCTTTCTTCAAAAGGTTGTAATTTTTAGTTATGTAGTCTCTTTATTTTGACCCCATATGACATATGTATGTTATGTTTACGTAATACAATTTTCAATGCATTATGAAGTTACGGATAGGTACAAAGATAATGGTATTAAAACAATCGTTTGTAGGACAGTTTACATAAAAGCTTTCTAACTTGCTGCTATTCGGTAGTAGCGAGGAGGTGGATGTTTTCTTCAGTAATTCTTTTGAAGGTCTCACAGTGTTGCTTAAAAAATTAAAGGGACAGTCCTGAGTTTGCTGCAATTTTTAACGACTGTAATTACATATAAAATAGATCTTTCTGCATAAAATAGTAGTGGCTATATATTAAACGTGTTTCTGGTCGTTCTAGTATTTGTACTAGGTTAAATTTCATTTTATTTCCTAAAATAAAAAATTTCGTACGTACGTAATTATTTAAAGACAAAATCCAGTTTGGGCTTCTTACAAATATTAAGACGACTAGAAATACGTTGAATATACAGACATTTATATTCTAAACACGAAAGTATATTGAATGCGTATTTTTAGACGTAAAATTATTTTATTAGTCGAAAACATCTTATATTGCAGGAAACTCAGGACAGTCCCTTTAAAACTACAGGAGCACAGTGATTAAAGGGACATTCCTGAGTTTGCTGCATTGTAAGATGTTTCCGACTAATAAAATATTTTTACGATTAAACTTACATATTAAATATATTTTCTTGTTTAGAATATCAGTGTCTGTATATTCAATGTGTTTCTGGTCGTCCTAATATTTGTAAGAAGCCGAAATTGGATTTTGTCTTCAAATAATTTCGAACGTACGAAAAAAAATTTTTTAGGAAATAAAATGAAATTTACTCTAGTGCAAATATTAGAACGATCAGAAACACGTTTAACATACATCCACTAATATTTTATGCAGAAAAATATATTTCATGTGTAATTACAGTCGTCAAAGTCTCTGTTAGCCGATAACATGTTAAAAATTGCAGCAAACTCAGGAATGTCCCTTTAATAAAACATTGGCTATGGGATGTCAAACATTATCATAGGCATGGTCTTCAGAAACAACCCCGCTATACATGTAGTAGTAAGGAATCTTTAATATGTACTTCCCGCAAACAAATCAGGGCAGCTCACGGCCTTCGATATGCCAACTGCGGGGAAGTGGTAGGGGCAAGGGTGGTGGAACCTGAAGAGTTCGCCGTAGTGTTTCGATCCTACGACCCAAGCACCTCAGCCCTCTACTAGCCCGAGTACTCTGATCTTAAGAGGGGTGGGACGTAGCCCAGTGGTAAAGCGCTCGCTTGATGTGCGGTCGGTCTGGGATCGACTCCCGTTGGTGGGCCCATTGGGCTATTTCTCGTTTCAACCAGTGCACCACAACTGGCATATCAAAGGCCGCGGTATGTGCTATCCTGTCTGTGGGATGGTGCATATAAAAGATACCTTGCTACTAATGGAAAAATATAGCGGGTTTCCTCTTAAAGACTTTTGGTCAAAATTACCAAATGTTTGACATCCAGTAGCCTATGATTCATAAATCAATGTTTTTAACTGATCTTAAGAGAGCAAGACGGACATGTGGACAGTTATAAGCTATCATTACGCAATGATAGCTTATAACTGTCCACGTGTCCGTCTTGGGCACTACTGACTGGGCTAGATCCGACCCCCACAATAATCGTATATTTGACACCTATTTATTAGTTTTAGTTTAAAAGTGCCATGGTGCCACGGTCGCGATGGTAGGTATTGACGGCGATAGTAGTGCTAAGATCGCTTCGTGGAACGGGGGCCTTGGTCTCTCTCCCATTATATCAGTTTTTAAAAATACACCTACCTAAAACTGACTTGAGTCCATCCAAGGGGCGGGATTTAGCTCAGTCGATTGAGCGCTCGCTTGAAGTGCTTGCGTCGGAGGATCGAATCACCTCGGTGGATCCATTCAGCTGATTAGGTTTTTCTCGTTCCAACCAGTGCACCACAACTAGACAAAGGCCGTGGTATGTACTTTCCTGTCTGTGGGGAAAGTACATATAAAAGATCCCTTGCTGCTATAGGGAAAATGTATGTAGCGGGTTTCCTCTGATGACTACGTGTCAGAATTACCAAATGCTTGACATGCAATAGCCGATGATTAATTAATCAATGTGCTCCAGTGGTGTCGTTAAACAAAACAAACTTTTTTCATTTCAGATGCTACTCCAGGTTAGGACGATCAGGTGGTACCCAGCCCATAGCCTTAGCTTCAGGCTGCAGAACCGTAATTACTGTTTAATATACTCTTTAGACTCATATAGACTGGATGCAGCGCGTGCGTGCGATCCGACTATTGCGTTTGATGAGTCTGCGGTTTGCGTTTTTTGGGCAATTACACCAACTGTATTTTGTAGACTCACGTGTCGCACGCATCCAGTCTAGACGCTACTAATGTAATTAGTTTTTTCTAAGACGGACCGCACGAACGTGCCGCATCCAATCTATATGAGCTTTTACATAACCTTGGTGGTGGTAGGGATGTAATAATATTGATGATACTATCATAAAGTATAAAGTATCATACAGATTGGATGGGGGGCGTGCGTGCGTTCCGGATAAAAAAAAATCGAAATACAAATTTCAATGACGCATGCGGTCAGTCGAATTGAAATAATTGTATATGGTGTAAATGCCCAAAATGCAAGCAGCAGACGCAACAGTCGGAACTCACGCACGCGTCACATTCAGTCTATATGAGCCTTAAATATACTGATAATATTTATGTTGCTGACTGTCCAAAATATAATTTAAAGGTCCATTATCATAGTTGCAATAATTTCGCTTTTTATTCACGTTAACTTATTCACATGAGATAATGATGGTGATGATAATACTAAAGATGCTATCATAGATATAAACCTATTGATGATGTTTATGTTGCTGACTGTCCAAAATAAAATTTAAAGGTCCATTGTTCTAGTTGCGATAATTTCGCTATTTGTACATTTATTTACGTTGACTTATTCACATGGAATAATGATGGTGGTTGATATTACTGAAGATGCTATCATAAATATACTGATGATGTTTATGATGTTGACAGTCCAAAATTGAATTTAAAGGTCCATTACCATAGTTGTAATAATTTCGCTATTTGTACATTTATTTACGCTGACTTATTCATTATGGGATAATAATATTAAGTCTTAATTGCAATACACAGAAAGGCATCGTAGTTCACGAAATCGGTCACGCCATTGGTTGGATACACGAGCAGGCTAGGCCAGACCGGGACGATTTTATAATGGTCAACTTTAACCAGATCCCGCCCAACTGGAGGTCCCAATTCGCCAAAGCGCCAGCCGCGCTGATAAATGATCGAGGCGTAGAGTACGATTATGACAGTGTTATGCACTATTCCGGCAACGTAAGTATATCAGTTTATTACCCATATAATCCAATTTGTCCAACAGGAAGTGTAGGTCGAGTTTATTTAAACCATATTTGGGTTGACTTCTCAAATGTAGCAACATCATTCGGGGGTTTTGTGGGCATGCTTCTTCAAGTTCTTGAGAAATTTTCAAATAAAGAGGCTAAGAGGTGCATTTTTCGGGCAATTTGATGTTGTGGTATTGTGGATGATGATTTTCTTGTTTAAAAAGTAGAGGGATCATGGGACCCCTATAATACCCTTCTGGATCCGCCAATGGGGTTTGTGATATTTATTTTGTAGTGATATTAGAAAGCCACAACATAATGATGTTGCGTTTCAGGTGTTTGGATCAAGAACCATCGTGACCAAGGACCCGAAATTCCAGAACAGAATCGGCCAAAGACAGGGTCTGAGTTTCCGTGACATCAAGTTAGCGAACCTGATGTATCAGTGTGCAGAAAGCAGTTAGTGTTTATATAGTTTATATTTCATATCACAAATACAAACACACACAAACACACACACACACACACACACACAAACATGCACACATACACAAACACACACAAACACAAACACACACAAACACACACACACACACAACACACACACACACACACACACAACACACACACGCGCGCACACACACACACATACACACACGACACACACACTCACACACACACACACACACACACAAACATGCACACATACACACACACATACACACACATAAACAAATACACACACATACACACACAAATGCACAGATATACACACAAATACACAGACACACACACACAAATACACAGATACACACACACAAATGCACAGATATACACACAAATACACAGACACACACACACAAATACACAGATACACACACACAAATGCACAGATATACACACAAATACACAGACACACACACACAAATACACAGATACACACACACAAATACACAGATACACACACAAATACACAGATACACACACACAAATACACAGATACACACACATATACACAGATACACACACACACACAAATGCACATATATAAGCACACAGATACACACACACAAATACACATACACACACACACACAAATACACACACCGTGACATCAAGCTAGCCAATCTGATGTATCAGTGTGCAGAAAACAGTCAATTTTTATATTAGTATACATTATACAAACACACATACACACACACGCACGCACACACACACACACACACACACGCACACGCACACACACACACACACACACACAAACACACGTGCGCACACACACTATATGTATTATGTTTTATATTTTCAGTGAATTCGAACTTAAGACTTAGCATAGAATTATCAGTTCTATATCCACGATGTTTATTAGAGTTTGTTACAAAAGATTACAGTGAAGTTGATATTAAAGTGACAGACCGTAGTTTTTAAACACTACGACGTATTTTTAACTATTAAAGCCGTTGTTGATAATTTAAATTAGAAATACTTAAATTTTATTATTTAGAATATTAATTATAGTGGTTCTGGTCATCCAAGTTTTGCAAAAGCATTTTCCACATTCTAAAAACGCACGTTGGTCTGAGAAATAACGGTTATAGATATAAACTCTAGTTATTTTTAGACTATACAAACCTATCCCGAATTACCCCTATGCTATTGGATGATGATTATATTCTAGGTAAAACTTCATTGAAGGTTTTACCACAGAAGTAAAACCTAGTCACAGGTTTTACCACAGAAGTAAAACCTCCAACGCAGGTTTTACCACAGAAGTAAAACCTCGCTTGACTCAAAACTAAATCTTCGCTTGGGTCCATGACAGTCCACTGCATTTGCGAATATGACCACGCGGTGTACCGCACGAGAAATTCCAGTGATAGTCACGTGACTTCTCTCAACACATGTGGGCTGACCCAACTCGTGCACGTGCATAGGTGAATTCAATGAAACTGTCGACTGTTCTATTTTTTCGACGAGGGAAAGATTGTTGGGGGTTTTTTTTCCAAATAAAAATTGCTTTATCATAAAACGCAGAATAAACAACACTTATTAACGATTTGTATGTTGGATAACGCACTTCTCCTTGGTTGTGGTTGGGATAGTAAAACCCGAGGGAAGAAAGGTTTGTGAAAGTACTTTCACAAACCTTTCTTCACTTCGGGCTTCGCCCTCAGGTCTTACTTTCACAAACCTTTCTTCCCTCGGGTTTTACTATCCCAACCATAACCTCGGAGGCATGCGTTATCCTATACGTATTTCCCTGTTTAAACATCACATACTTTAGCTTCTCTCTGTTATAACCTTATTTAGACGTGTTGCATGTTTGTAGATTAACTAAAATTAGTGTCCATTTTCTCTGGCTGAAACTAGGGTCTGCGCCTTTAAAGGGACACACCCTAGTTTTTAAACACTTCAGCATATTTTTCACTATTAGAGCCGTTTTTGACAATTGAAATCATACGTTACTTATATTTTATTGATTAGATTATCCATTCCGGTACATCCGAACGGTATCTGGTCATCCTTGTGTTTCTAATACCACAAAATGTGTTATTCATGTTTTTAAAAGCGCACGTGCGCCTGATAAGTAACGGTTATTGAGTCGAGTTTTAAACTATTTTAAAGAGTATTTCACCGTTTTAATGCCACAGACTCTTGTTTCACTCTGTTGTAACGTTATCCAAATGTGTTACAGGTTTGTAAATTAATCAAACTTAGTGTCCATTTTTACTGGTTGAAACTAGGGTCTGCGACTTTAAGAAAAAATCTAATTGGGCCTGTTGCAATGGTGTGTTCCCCGTCCATGTAAACTTATGAAGTTCGAGGTTAAGGTCTCTCCAGACATCAACAAGGTCGTGCTCACTAATAATCTTTAATATTTCTTCGCGTGCATTTGGAATATTAATATTTACGTAGTGTCCATTTTTACTGGTTGAAACTAGGGTCTGCGACTTTAAGAAAAATTCTAATCGGGCCAGTTTCAATGGTGTGTTCCTCGTCCATGTATACTTATGAAGCTCGGAGTTATGGTTACTCCAGTTCTTGCTCACTAATAATCTCTAATATTTCTTCGCGTGCATTTGGAATATTAATATTTACGTAGTTGGGTGTATCAAAGCATGCGTTTATAACTTCTTGTTGTAAAATTAACTTGTAAAAATTCTTATTATGCGTATTTGGATCATACATAGATTACAAATTGTTATAAATACATTATTATTGTTATTTTTAAATATTGTATATATTTCATATTCAAAATTATTATTTAACAATATTGCAACAACAACAAAAAAAGTCTTCATTACCGTTAACCATGAACAAGTACGTTTTTCTCTCAAGTACACATTATTCTAATCAGACCTTTAACAACCAAGGACCGTGTGGGGGGGGGGGGGGGGTACAGTGCCCCCACCCACCTCTCTTGAGGACGAAAATAATACAGGGTTTTTTCCTACTCTATATAAATAAATAAAAAAAAATCGCATGTGCCCCCACCACTAGAGACTTGCTACAGACCTGAGCCCCCCCCCCCCCCTCCGCATACACACGAGATTGTTCCTACAGACCAGGGGCCTAATTCACTAAACTCTCACAACTTTGCGATCTCGCAGTGCAATTGTAAAAGACTTGCAAAGAGGATGCTTTGTTGTCTAGCAGAGCCTAAGAGAGCTTTGTGAATTATGCCCTTGCGGATTTGTTTTTTTTTTGTAGAGGGGTGCATGCCGAGGCAGTGTCCTGGAGAGGGTTTTCAGGGGAAGGACTGTAATTGTTACTGCCCCGGCACCCTAGTCGTCTTGTGTAAGGAACAGACAGTCAGCACCACACCAAGTACAACTGCGGCATCCACTACACCTACAACTACAACCACAACAACGTTGCCAGGTGAGTGAAATTAGTAACACACACATTTCCATATATTTCCATGATCTGCAAACGCCAGTCAATTCATGCTGTCTAACCATGTTAGAAACTGTGTTTCCTCTAAATCTTGTTTCTCTGGTGTACAATTTGAATGAAGTGGTTTTCTCCTGAGTTTCGGCTTAGGCTTTTTTTCCTCATCAGGAAGAAGGGATCCTATTAGAAGAAGATGATTTCGATGTAAGGTCCTTTTCCTTCCCTCACCATCTTCCCTCTGTACAACGAACACCGGGATATCCTTGTTCGGCTGTGAAAGGATGAGGTATGGAAACTCTTGCTATCGATCTGCAAGTTTATGCTTACCATCGAAAGCCAGTGTCTTGACTAAGATACGATCACCTTCCTCTAAGGTTGCACCCCTAACCTTCAGGTCATAGCCAGTCTTTTGTCGCTGTTGAGCTAACTTCGATGCTTTTGATGCCAATTCACAGGAATGTTTGATTGTCTCCTTTAACGATTTGACATATGCCAGCAGCGAGTCATTACCCCTGTTCGATTCAATTCCAAAGGCAAGATCAATGGGCAATCGGGGCTCTCGTCCGAACATTAAAAAGAACGGTGAATGTCCAATTCAATCATGCCTGATGCAGTTATAGGCATGAACTAGAGGTCCAACATATGTTTTCCAGTCCTCCTTCTGATCAGGATTAAGAGTCCCAAGCATATCAAGCAATGTACGATTAAATTTCTCGCACATGCCATTACCCATTGGATGGTACGGGGTAGTTCTTGATTTGTCCATTCCCAAAATTATGCAAAGTTCATTCAACAAACGACTTTCAAAAGTTCGTCCCTTGATCACTATGTATTCGTAGAGGAATACCATAGTGTATCACAAAGTTGTTGTAGAAGGCCTCTGCTGTAGTCTTTGCTGTCATATTTCTAGTAGGTATAGCTTGCGCGTACCTGGTGAAATGATCAGTGATTATTAAAATATGTTGATAACCTCCCTTTGAAGTTTCCACAGTAAGGAAGTCCATACAAATTAACTCCAGGGGTTGAGTGGTGGTGATATTAATAAGCGGAGCACGAGCATTAGCTAGTGGTTTCCGCCGTACACACCGGTTACAGTTTTTAATCCATTTCTCAACATCAGCTGACATGCCTGGCCAATAAAATCTATCACGAAATCGATAAAGTCTTGTCACGACCAGGATGCCCAACATCGCTGTGTAAACCATGGAGAACATCGTGTACATATACTACTCAAAAGAATTTAAGGGTCAGACGATATTTTCGACATTATTTTCTGAATGTCAATTATATTAGCTAGACCATAATGTCACGCATGGTATTGTTCCATTTTGACGAAAGTGGGTCTAAGCAACCCATAAATGAATTAAAATCCACTGTCATGGACACTGTCGACTAGTTCTAATGGCGAAAACATGCTTACATTTGCACGTAAATTAGGGCGAAAGCGAAAGGTCTGCTAAGTGCCCATAACTTGCTTTTTCACAAAGCGCTTCATTTGCACGCTTTGCACGTGTATTCCATGTTCCCAATGCTGAATTTCCGTATAATTGGAGCTTGCGTTCGTGTACGTACACACTCCAAATTCGACAATGGTAGACTTCAACTGACTATCGAAGATCGAGGAAGGGCTATTGCTTGGCTTCAGGATGGCAATACACAAAGAAATGTTGCTCTGAGACTTGGTGTCAGTCAGAGTGTCGTTGGCCGACTGTGGCAACGGTACCAAGCAACGAATTCTGTTCGAAATCGTCCACGTTCGGGAAGACCCCGAAGCACTACAAATAGAGAGGACCGCTACATCACCAATATGGCTCTACGTCAACGCACAACCACTGCACGCCGATTATGTGACAATCTGCGGGCTGCGACTGGAACTCGAGTGTCTGATCAAACCATACGCAATCGTCTGAGAGCCAATAATCTACGCTACCGTCGCCAGGCTGTTCGACCACCACTCCTACCACGTCACAGAACGGCCAGACGTCACTGGTGCACGCTTCATCTGCGGTGGTAACGTGTTCAGTGGGGTCGAGTGAAAACGACGGTCGGGTTCGTGTCTACAGACGTCCTGGGGAGCGCTTCGCTGACGTTAACGTTAGTCAACGTCACCGGTTCGGTGGTGGCAGTGTCATGGTGTGGGGCGGCATCTCTATCCACCACAGGACCCCCCTCTATGTGGTGGATGGCAATCTGAATGGAATCCGCTATCTGAATGAGATTATCCGGCCGTTGGTTCTCCCAGGCCTTCAGCAGATTAGCGGCGGGGCAGTTCTGCAGGATGACAATGCCAGACTCCACCGCGCCAGGGTGGTAACGGACTTTCTCAGACAACAAGGTATCGCCAGAATGGATTGGCCAGCATATTCGCCTGACCTGGCCCCAATGGAGCACGCCTGGGACGAATTAGGCAGGAGAGTTCGGGATAACCATGCCCCTCCGGCCAACCTTCATGATCTGGGTCAACTTCTTATGGCAGAGTGGCAGGCCATTCCCCAAGAGTTCTTCAGACGTCTGATCAACAGCATGAGGCAACGATGTGTCAAGTGTATTCGCGCCAGGGGTGGATTCACACACTATTAAACGAATGTTCTAATGTGTAAAATCCATGTTTGACAGCATGTCATGTGACTTTCTTGTATACAGTGACATTTATTTCTGGTTTTTTTGTAAGTAGTATAGTTCTTTTGAGTAGTATATATTTAGATGGCAAAACAAGTTGATGTCGAACCTGACCATCGATCTTCACCTGACGATGTAAAATACCTCTTACAAAAACAAAACTATCAAAAGCTCTGAAAAAGGCATTATTCACTTAGGTTTCTTCTTCCTTCGTACAAGCTCCATCCATGGATGCAAGATTGTATCAGCAGCTTGGGCTTTCCTCCATTCCCTGTCAGACATTCCACTGATGTTCTGTCCATCATCCAGAACAGAATCGACCATTTCTGCAGAAGTGCACAAAGCTTCTACAAAAGGCTGAGTATTCAAAACACCACATACAGCTCTAACTGCATCTGCCGATATTTCTGTATGTTCTGATAAACCAGGTAGTCTGGATAAAGAATCAGCATCAGCGTTATTTAACCCAGGTCGGTAAATGATATTAACATCGTATGATGCAAGTGCTGCTAGCCACCGGTGACCCGTGGCATCCAACTTCCAATGGTTTGCCCCTCGCCATAGGCGGTCTCCAGTTTAAAAGTTTACTCATCTGGTGGGGTAATTGAACCCTACATTCCTTCTTTATGTGCCCTGGTTGACCACAACGAAAACAGACTGGTTCATTACTCTGAAAAGATGATGCAGAATTCCACTTTGGAACATATTTGATATCCGCCTGATGCTTTGTTTTGGAATCATTGTCTGTCTGATGCTGCTGCTTCAGAGAACTCAACTCTGCTGACATCTGCTTGAGTATACCTCGAATTTCCTGAATATCGGAATTCTCTTGAGAGACCGCAGCCTTTCCAGGAATAGTCAACTTTCCCTTTGATTCCCTTCTTTTCTTTCTCTGTTGCAACTCCTCTTCTACTTGTCTTATAACTTTAATAAAATCTTCAAATGTGTCATCCTTTTCAAACTTGTGTCCTGATAAATCTTTTAGTTCAGGTCGAAGCCCTGTCCAAAAAATATTACACAGCATTGCTTCAGTTTCATATTGGTTCACTTTCCCTGTAGCAACAGCCTTGCACAAAATATCTTCATGCCCAGTCAGCTACACTTTCATCGTCACTTTGTTTAGCTGTGTAAAAGGTAGCCATAATAGCGTGACCCACTTTTACTTCTCCAAAACCACTATCAAGTTTCTCTATTAATCTTTCAATAGGCGCATTTTTATCTATATGCATTGCAACGCGAGCAGCTTTACCGCGAAGCGAACGCCTAATAGCTTCAGACAGGACAGATGTACCATGGATGTTAGTCAAACATTCCAATTCATGTTTCCACTGATCAAAATCTGCATCACCTTTCCCGTCACCTGAGAAGAAAGGAAGCCGAGGTGGCTGTGTTAAAGTCAGTGACGAAGGCAGAGTAGGCTGTAAAGGCTAATATTTGGCAGCTCCTTCATCTTTCTTTTTGACAGCTCCTTTAGTAAACTGAGTCATCCAGCTAACCAAATCTTCAAGGGTATCAGCCTTAGGCTGGACGTGTAACTGTCTAAATGAAGAAATTAACTGCAACTCTTCTGCACTTAATTCTGGTACTTCAGGATCAGACATGGTTCAAGGTAAGTGTAACTGTAATACTATATTTATAAGTCACAGAAGATATTGAGGTAAGAATATAACAACTACACAACAGCAAAAGCAAGTTCAAAATGCTAAATGTTTCCCTTGAACTACCAACAAGACAATTTAGCTAATATAGGAACATCTTTAAAATTGAAACAATAAATATTTAAAACATCATTCAATTCACAATATTACAAACCTGAAAAATAATTTGAATGAATTACTTGACTATCTTGTGTATTTCATTGATATTCAGGGATATTGCAGAAATAAGTCACAAATCCTGGAAAGGAAAGCATTTAAGTTACTAATAATATGTAACTACGTGCAGTATGTTAGTTTTGTATAAAGAAACATGTGTAGGTAAGACAAGACTATGTAAAAGTCGGATTTAGATCTAAGTGAGGAAAGACTTTAAAAAAAAACAATGCATGGCCATTTGAATTCACTAGTTAAACCATAACTTATAATAATTTTGTTTCCAAAATTATGGAACTATGACATAATAATATAGGTACAACCTGAATAATATTTAAGATCACATCAAAGTTCAAGTCACATTATTGACAATAGCCAACACATGATAATAAAAAAAATAAAAAATCTTCAAAAACAAATACAAGGTATTCAAGTTAGGTATTGGCTCTTTCTATCACAGGTAAGTGAAAATAATTAAAATAAATAAATTAAATTAAATAATTAAATAGATTCACACAGTTGAGGGTACTCAATTCAAAATGTGTATCGATACATCACATTTTCTGTAATCCGGATCACAAAGAAAACACCTTGAAAATAAATATGTCCACGGTAGAGAAATAAAAATAATAAAATAAATAAAATCTGTTGTTTGTTATTTGTTGTCTGAGGAATAAATTAGTTTTTCAATGCAATGTCATGACTATATACATAATATGACCATTTCTCGTTACATTATTTTGGTTATAAATTAAAATGTCCACGTAGAATTAAAAAACAAAAACAAAAACAAAACCACACACAAATAAAATCAGAGAAGCTCACGAAACATCTTCTGACGTCATATACAAGGGAGAAAGTCCATAAGTGGAGTTATTAACGCTGTCGTCGATACATGCACCGTCTGCCATCCATTTGTTGTGTGTTCATCCTTTGCCTGTCGGTCCCTAACAGAAGGAAAACGTAACAGCCAATTTATTTGATGTCACAACAAAATGAAGACAAGGAAAAACACCCTACAAGAACAATAAAACAACAATAAATATCACATCATAGAATACATATAGAATTCATGTATATATCATCAAAGTAAAATAATTTACGTATACGTATAACATTTTTATCACAATTTAAGCCAATGTATCTCTTTAATCATATTCATCCCATCATAAAAATAATGTAAATTTAATTATCCTGCTTTAAATCCTAAGTATTTAATGCCAAACTATAAAAATATTCGATAACATGTAGCAAATACATGTAATAAATTCATGTAATAAATACACTTGATAAACATGACAAATACAACTAGTCATTTACCACAGTTATATATGAAAAACTGATATTTGACAAACATAATACGTAAAACTCATACCAGGTAGATGACATCTGGGTGTGAGATAAACTGGATTCTCCAGCACACGGAAAGAGAACAGGACAATCTACAATTCAAATACAAGACATATAAAAGAAACTATTGACAATTACACAGTTAATACATCACATATCATTAAACACGATGAACTAAAACATATACACATACACATACAAATACACATACACAATTAACATGACATTCACATTGTAGGTTTTCTTTAAGCCAGCTATCTTGAACAAATATTTATTCAATGTAATTTAATCTATATACCCAATATAAATAATCATTACTTTATATATTCATAAAGTAATTAAACAATAACTAGCCACAGTACTTTATAATGGTGTTAACTAACAATGCATGTATACAAAACATACTTATTTTAAATGAAACAAAATACAGACTAACCTTTCAGATAATTTCCACTTTCAAGTAATACTTTCAGTTCCACCTTTAAAATGAAAACTGGCCTGGCAATATAATCTTAGCGGGAGAAATGCTTAAGAATAAACCTGAACACTAGAGACAGGTTGTTTTATTCCCTGATGGGCTTGGGAGAGGAGTTTGAGAACAATAGTTAACATGCAAGGTAAGTAACGTGAGTTAGTACAGTGTAAGCTGAAAGAAACGACTACCACAATTACAAGTTACTAGCCTATTGTTTGACATAACCTGGCTAAGAATAAAATAAAACATTAGTTATACAATAAGCTGACAGCAGGCAAGCTGTTAATAAATTCTTACATTAATTACAAAAGCTGATAGCAGGCAATATCTGCAAATAAAACATTAAATACAAATCCTAACTGAAACAAATACCACATACTTCCACAAACTTCACTGATATGATGAAATACACCACTGTTAGCTAACTGCCGATTAATTTTGACAATTGAAATCATACGTTACTTATATTTTATTGATTAGATTATCCATTCCGGTACATCCGAACGGTATCTAGTCATCCTTGTATTTCTAATACCAAAGAATGTATTATTCATGTTTTTAAAAGCGCACGTGCGCCTGATAAGTAACGGTTATGGAGTCGAGTTTTAAACTATTTTAAAGAGTATTTCACCGTTTTAATGCCACAGACTTTGTTTCACTCTGTTGTAACGTTATCCAAAATGTGTTACAGGTTTGTAAATTAATCAAACTTAGTGTCCATTTTTACAGGTCGGAACTAGGGTCTGCGACTTTAAGAAAAATTCTAATCGGGCCAGTTTCAATGGTGTGTTCCTCGTCCATGTATACTTATGAAGCTCGGAGTTATGGTCACTCCAGTTCTTGCTCACTAATAATCTCTAATATTTCTTCGCGTGCATTTGGAATATTAATATTTACGTAGTTGGGTGTATCAAAGCATGCGTTTATAACTTCTTGTTGTAAAATTAACTTGTAAAAATTCTTATTATCCATACGTAGATTACAAATTGTTATATATACAATGAGTACATTGTTATTGTTATTTTTAAATATTGTATGTATTTCATATTCAAAATTATTATTTAACAATATTGCAACAACAACAAAAAAAGTCTTCATTACCGTTAACCATGAACAAGTACGTTTTTATCTCAAGTACACATTATTCTAATCAGACCTTTAACAACCAAGGGCCGGGGGGGGGGGGTGTTACAGTGCCCCCACCCACCTCTCTTGATGACAAAATAATACAGGGTTTTTTCCTACTCTATATAAATAAAAATAAAAATCTCGTATGTGCCCCCACCACTAGAGACTTGCTACCCCCCACCCTCCGCACACACACGAGATTGTTCCTACAGACCAGGGGCCTAATTCGCTAAACTCTCGCAACTTTGCGATCTCGCAGTGCAATGGTAAAAGACTTGCAAAGATGATACTTTGTTGTTTAGCAAAGCCTAAGAGAGCTTTGTGAATTAAGCCCCTGCTGATTTGTTTTTAGCAGAGGGGTGCATGCCGAGGCAGTGTCCTGGAGAGGGTTTTCAGCGGAAGGACTGTAATTGTTACTGCCCCGGCACCCCAGTCGTCTTGTGTAAGGAACAGACAGTCAGCACCACACCAGGTGAGTGAAATTAGTAACACACACATTTCCAAATATTTCCATGATCTGCAAACGCCAGTCAGTTCATGCCGTCTAACCATCTGTCTGTCTGTCCGTATGTCTGTCTGTCTGTTTCCTTTCTAAGACTATACGTCAAATATACCAAATAGTTAACATCCAACAACTGTTGATTGATAAATCATTGTGCTCTAGTGGTGTCGTTAAACAAAGCAAACTAGAATAAACGCGCAATGATCACCTTTACCTTTCGTATAGTGTGACCCTTAGTTTTCAAACAAAAGCCCAGTGCACCACGACTGGTATATCAAAACTGGTGGTATGTGCTATACTGTCTGTGACATGGTGCATATAAAAGATCCCTTGCTACTAATGAGAAAATGTAGCGGGTTTCCTCTAAGGCTCTATGTCAAAATTACCAAACATCCAATAGCCGATGATTAATAGGTCAATGTGCTCTAGTGGGGTTTTGTTAAACAAAACAAACCAGAATAAACGCGCAACTATCACATTTCGTGTAATCCGGGCCTTAGTGTTCATTAACAGGATGTTTTTGTGCTTGCAGCTCGTGCAGAATAAACGCATAACTTTCACATTTCTTTACATCAAGTTAATGTTTATGGCCTCGTTTTACGGAGCGATCTTAGCGCTACGATCACCATAAGTACATAAGGAGTTAAAGTGTAGTTGTGTACTTATAGTCCGTTTCACAGGGAACGCCTATTTTCATACTATGGAATTTACTACAAATTGTTTTTTTCTAAGCCGATTATTTTGTAAATTACACACAAAGATAGTATTTATTTGTTATTTTCATAACACTTTTACTTTTCTTCTTACATCAAACCAAACTGAACTTATTTGCAAAAAATATGTTTATAGAATGATGGGACGGACTTTTAGGTGATTTTAGTATTAAGATCGCTTCAGAGAACGGGACCCTGGATTGTAAACTTAGGTTCAGAGATAACCGGGTGTCTGAAATAATTCTTCTTTTTTTCTTTCGAAAATAACATTTTGTTAACAAAGTCTTGTAAATTTGATTATAAATTAATTGATAAAAGAAGTTAAGACTCTTGCAATGGAATTTTAAACTGCTACTAATAATAATTTAATGACTGAAGTGTGTAGAGTGTAGAGGGTATGTCACTGGGCCTGGCTCACATTTCGCCAGTGTATGTGTGTTTAATCTCGAGTATAAGGCAAATATTAAATTGGGTTTTTTTTTAAATTTATTTAACATTATTCAGTTGTAATACAGTTAGTTTTAGTGTCTATTAAAATTAGTTGTCTTGTAAACATTTTAGTCCCCTTTTGACAGTCTTTTTATCGAATTTAATTTGATCATAAAAAAAACACAATCTTTTTAAATAACGTATACATGTATAATAATAATAATAATAATAATAATAATAATAATAATATATTATATATATATATATATATATATATATATATATATATATATATATATAATATCACACACACACACACACACACACACACACACACACACACACACACACACACACACACTGACATGAAAAGGAAATTTTACAAGGCTTGAAATTGTATTATAAAAAAAACCCAGCAAACGATACGGTGGGATATGAAAGTATCATGAAGTTCAACGTTGAAACGCGACAATGCACTTCGTGATACATGCACAATGTTTCTAAGGTGGTTTCTACATTGGTATTTTAAATTAGCAACAATATTTATCAGATTATTCAAATGTTATTTATGTAAAGTTTCTTTTGGACGTCAGTATATTAAAATATGTGTGGGTGCTTTTGTTATTCAGTATATTATTTTGGATTTTGTTTCTCTATATTGCAGATATTTGTCCAATGGCCGATCCCTGCTCATCATCGGTGTCCAGGGCATCTTTCTTACTTATAGGCGTGCTTATGATCTTTGCTTGAATGAAAATATGAAGTTAGGGTGATGTTAATATGAAGTTAGGGTGATGTTAATATGAAGTTAGAGTGCTGTTAATATGAAGTTTGGGTGCTGTTGACCGCAATGCCTCACATCCACATGAAGATTGCGGTTCAAATTATGTAGATGAATGTGTGCGAGTGTTTACGTTAGGAACGACTAAGTGTGCGTGTGTACTGTGTGTATGCTGTGTGTGCATAAGCGTACGGGCTCCCATTGTTTTGTATGTGGGGGCAGGTTGGTTTTTGCCCGAATTAAACGAAAAGACCAGAATCTGAACAACAACAATTATACATATTAGCAGTACTGCCAAACAGCTATATACGCATTTTACACGGTGTACAACTAATTATTAAAGATAGAATGATGGAATTGCATAGTGAAAAGGCTTCAGGTAAGCTAATTTTTCCCAGATATCTCTATATTGTTTGCCCAAATTTGAAGATTAATACCAGCCCTGGGGTGATATATATATATATATATATATATATATATACAGTCAAAACTGTATATAACGGCCACCCATGGGACCTGACAAAAGTGGCCGTTATAGACAGGTGGCCCTTATATAGAGGTTCAAAATTAGAACCCATATATTAAAACATACCACAACTGTCATAAAGAAAGAAGACATACACGTGTTATAAATAAGATTTTTTTATTACATGAGACTGTCCATGTCAGAAAATATTTTGTTTAATTGGAGGTTATTACCCATGTGGCATGTTTAAAACTCATTTGTTTGTTTCATGTCACCGCTAATCCTTCAGTGGAGTATGACCGTTGATTACAGCTGAATAAGATGTCATTAAATAATCCTAACACAGGGCATCTTTAATGATTGCCGCCTTCAGCAGTTCATGTTTGTTTACCAATCATGTCTGGCTCCAAACAATCAGACACCTCATTTGTTTAGTTTCTCTAGACTCAATAGAGTGACCATACATACAGATTACATTATGTACAGCCAATGGGAAGTCGGTCTACTGTTCAGTGAGGATGCTGAGAACCAATCGAATTACACCACCAGTAACTGCGTGTCACAGAAGTTACTGAGTGTCCGTTTGTTTTTCAATTACGATCAGAGAATTACAATGGAACTTTACTTTGACGGAAAATAAACCCAAAGCTACAGCCATGGTCATATAAACACATTTAATTTATAATTTTTAAGATGATTGAAAAAGTAAAGACATAACCAGGGTGAAAAAATAAACAAAAAACCGTCTTCACAACGATCATCTTGTGACCGTTATAGCAGGTTCAACCTGTGATTTTGGGTGAAAAGGAGTGACCGCTGGCCGTTATAGACAGGTGGCCATTATGTACAGGTCAAATAAGGAAGGAAATGCATTGGGGGAGATTTATAGTGGCCGTTATAGGCAGGTGACCGTTAGGTACAGGTGACCGTTAAACCAGGTTCGACTGTATATATATATATATATATATATATATATATATATATATATATATATATATATTTCCAGAATGTATAATATACTTTAATTACAAGTCGTATTAGAAAAACTCCCACTATGGAATGGTATTTTTATTACACACATCTTTCCTAATTTTTTACTTTATATTTTCCTTTTTGTTAATATACACATTTAAAAGAATTGTTTCTATTGAAGTTATTCGACGTTTCGTCAGTAAAAATCCAGCATCTTCAGGAGACGAAATAAAACAAAATGGTTGGCAAGTAAGCCGGTAATTATAACGCATAAAATAGAACAAAATTAGCTTGAAAACACGTAAAGCCATGGTATATTTCTTCCAGCGGAAAATTTACTTGACTATGAACTTTTAAAAAGAGAATATGAATAAAAATTTCCTTTATTTAATTATTAAATTAATCATTTTATAAATACTGCTGTGCAAAAATACCTTACAACGCGATCATCCAAAAAAACCCACAAAAATAAAACAGAAATCGAACTCGTTTAACTTCAACTTACACTCAAAGACAGGACGTTGCGTCATCATTGTTTAGCTTCGTAACAGTCAGTTTTAGATATTTTATCGTAAATTGTTATAGGTGCAGTTGTTTAAATTACAACATGCGATCAGATGTATCATCTACATGTATATAATAATAATAATGTATGTTTGTTTGTTGATCTCCTTAATCAAATTGTAATGATATATATAAGAATTGTTTCTCATTTTTTAGGAATTTATCGATGTATAAAAGTCACAAATGGTATAAAATCGCGTAGCGTAGCGAATCGATTTTATACTACATTTGTGACTTTGAGTGAAACAAAAGTCTGTGACGTTGAAATACCCTTAAAAATAGACTAAAACGGGACTCCATAACTGTTACTTCTGCGTTTTTAAAAAATTAATATGAAAATGCATTTTGTGGTATGAAAACCAGGATGATCAGAAACACTTCGGATGTACGGAAATGGATACTCTAAACAATAAAAATTATAAGTAAGGTTTGATTTCAGTGAAAAATCTGCTGTAGTGTTTAAAAACTGGGGTATGTCCCTTTAAAGATAAAGAAATTATAAAATAATATTATATTATTATTAGTTATTTTCGTGTAACCAAATATATAACCATGTCCTGAGTTTGCTGCCATTGTAAGATGTCTCGGACAAATAAAATATTGTAATCATTAAAATTAGATACCGGTACTAAATAATAGAGAGGGTTTTTTTTAAAGAATATCAGTGTCTGTATATTCAGAGTATTTTTGGTTGTCTGGTTGTCCTAATGTTTGTAAGATCCCAAATTGGATTTGGTCTCTCGATGATTTCATACTCACAAAAGCGTAGACTAATACATTTAATATGCAGCCGGTGATATTTTATGCTGAAGGTGTATTTAATATGCAATTTTAGTCATTGAAACGTCTCTGTTAGTCGACATCATCAACAGAATTGAAATAAAATGAGTCTGATCGAGAACAAAAACAGGTCATCTAGTTTTATTATTAAGTTATTTCTAACTTGCTTATTGTTAAAGTACGGTGGATGGTAATTGCGAAAACATGGCCATAATACACACTCATCAGAAGCGGAACTGTGAACATATATAGATATAATCATTGTGTGTGTGCGTGCGTGCGTGCGTGCGCGTGCGTGCGTTTGCGCGTATATGTGTGTGTGTGTGTGTGTACAAAATATGTAGCATTATATTTTGTATTTTTGTATATTATGAATTAAAATAAAAAAAATTATTGAACGAAACTTTTGTTTCTCATTAAATGCCAATACACTGATCAAACAATGATTAGCACATACACAGCTAATCATATCTAAATACATTCTGTTGTCATTTGAGAATTGGTGATCTGGTGTGTTCCCATTATAAATACTCTCAGATTGAATCGACCGATCTTCAACCAGTAGTTATAGACAAGGCATTTGAGCTGATTTCGATTAGTTTGATTATCAGTAATAATTATATTGTACAGGAATAGTTATAGTTACACAGAAGTCAGTGGCGGATCCAGAAATCCATGGGGGGGGGGGGTAATGACTCGAGGCGGAATGCCAAGGGAACTTTGGGGGAGGTTTGGAGAGAGATCGTAAAAAATGAAAATTAATATATATAAAATTATAAATGTCGCAAAATTTAGGGCGCGCGGGCCCCTGCCCCCCCCCCCCCCCCCCCCCTAGATCCGCCTCTGGGAATACTGTGTCGCATTTTAAACTGCAATTATACTTTGGAGTTGAAAAGGCGAGCGCGACAGCTGGTTTTGAGGATAAGATAAAAAAATTAAAAAACGCTGCCACCAGAAAGAAAGAAGTGTTTTATTCAACACATTTTATTTACGGTTATATGGCGTCAGACATATGGGTAAGGACCACACAGATTTTGAGAGGAAACCCGCTGTCGCCACTACATGGGCTACTCTTCCGATTAGCAGCAAGGGATCTTTTATTTGCGCTTCCCACAGGCAGGATAGCACAAACCATGGCCTTTGTTGAACCAGTTATGGATCACTGGTCGGTGTAAGTGGTTTACACCTACCCATTGAGCCTTGCGGAGCACTCACTCAGGGTTTGGAGTCGGTATCTGGATTACAAATCCCATGTCTCGACTGGGATCCGAACCCAGTACCTACCAGCCTGTAGACCGATGGCCTGCCACGACGCCACCGAGGCCGGTCCGCTGCCACCAGAAAGATTACAGTCAAGTAGCAACAAGTGATATTTTATTTGCACACCCACCCAATACTCATTTAGGCCTACACACCAGTACACGCACGCACGTACGCACGCACACGCACGCACACGCACACACACACACACACACATGCATTCACACACAAACATAGAGACACATACGAGTTGTGGTAGGAACTCCCGTGGCATTTCCCGTGGAGGTTCACTTCTCCCAGCGGTGCTGCAGTGCCTAGATTCAACACACCGACGCTGGGTCTGGATCTAGGTCTGGCAAGTATTGTGTCTATCGAAAATGAAACGTACAAAGTCGAATGTGACAAAACACATCGCGTCTGTGCTGATATGAACTACAGATCTGGCAACAGACGTTACAGGACATGCGGTATGTTTTCAGACTGGCAGCGTTCGAACTTTACTCTTTCATTTCTCTAACAAACAAAAGGAAAATTATTTATTAATCAAGGTTGATTTCTCATACTTAATGTTGGTGTTTATAGAAGTAACTGTAGATATAAAGATATGAACTCATTAATATATATATATATATTGATAACACGTTACAGCTACTGTAACAGACCAAGACGTCAAAATACACCAGACATAGTGTCTTTGCCATACTCGCCAGACCCAGACCCGAATTCGGTGTTGTTTGGGTCCTCCACCCACCCTACCTGCTCCAAGACAATTTTTTTTCTTTTCTTCAATATATTTTCCTGGGAAGCGTGACACAAATTTCCACCAAAAAAATCGCCACAGTCTAGAACTTCCGTACACAATTTTATGCACAAACATCTGCAATTTCCAAAAATTTAGGCTTTTAAAATTGTAGTGAGTTTTAAAGGGACATTCCTGAGTTTGCTGCAATTTGTAAGATGTTATCGACTAACAGACACTTTTTAACGACTGTAATTACATATCAAATATATTTTTCGGCATAAAATATTAGCGGCTGTATATTAAACGTGTTTCTGATCGTTCTAATATTTGTGGAGTACGGACAATTGCTCACCGGACAATACCTCACCGGACAATTGCTCACTGGACAATTGCTCACCAATAAAGTGAGAAATAAGACAATTGCTCACCACAATTGCTGATTTTTTCTTATCAATAAAATTTTATTTTAGGTTATGGTATGTGTGTGTAAATGGTTGGGTGGGAGTGGGAATCTCTGATATCATTAGTGGGTGTGCTAACCTCAGTGTTTATTAAACACCTTTAAATAAAATAAGAAAATTAATTCTAAATCAGCTATATTTTAAACAAGTTCAGCACATCAGTTCAGCATAGAAATGTCAATTAAACACCTTTAAATAAAATAACAAAATTAATTCTAAATCAGCTATATTTTAAACAAGTTCAGCACATCAGTTCAGCATAGAAATGTCAATTAAACACCTTTAAATAAAATAACAAAATTTCATTTGATTGCCTAAACTAATTTATTTTTATTTGAAGACAAAATCCAATTTGGGCTTCTTACAAATATTAAGATGACCAGAAACATATTGAATATACAGACACTGATATTCTAAACAAGAAAATATATTTAATATATAAGTTTAATCGTAGAAATATTGTATTAGTCGGAAACATCTTACAATGCAGCAAACTCAGGAATGCCCCTTTAACAAAACGTTGGTAGTAGAAAATTCACATCGCTAGAAACCAAAGAAAGCTATAGTGGTACACATTTAGACGTGTGTTTTAGTGGAGTGAAAAGAACAAGATGTATTTCATGCAGGGTCGATCGCCTTTGGTGGACTTCTTACGGTCATCGGTCTACAGGCTGGTAGGTACTGAGTTCGGATCCCAGTCGAGGCATGGGATTTTTAATCCAGATACAGACTCCAAACCCCGAGTGAGTGCTCCGCAAGGCTCAATGGGTAAGTGTAAACCACTTGCACCGACCAGTGATCCATAACTGGTTCAACAAAGGCCGTGGTTTGTGCTATCCTGCCTGTGGGAAACGCAAATAAAAGATCCCTTGCTGCCAGTCGTAAAAGAGTAGCCTATGTGGCGATAGCGGGTTTCCTCTAAAAAAAAACAGTGTCAGAATGACCATATGTTTGACGTCCAATAGCCGATGATAAGATAAACAAAATCAATGTGGCGTCGTTAAATGAAACAAACTTTACTTTTCTTAAGTTTTTATTCCTGCCACAACAAATATCCCGTGGTATGTGCTGTCCTCTTTATGTGAAAGTACATATATTTAAGATCTGCTCGCATCACCTACTTGACCCATCCATTTATCTTGAAGATAGATCCTCCACCTATGCACTGTCAATGTAATCTTGACGGTTCGTCGCGTTTTGGTGGAGTGTACTCATTTTAAAGAAACTAGAAAATATATATTTGAACAACGAAATATGTTGGGATCATTTCGATTCAGTCCAGAACTTATATTACAATGTTTACGTGATATTGATTTTTATTATACATTTTAATATTACCTATCTGTGATATTTGTAATTTTCGCACAGTTCTTTACACTGTGTTTTTATTTTACTTTTGAACTTTTATATTGATGTAGTTCATCATTTAGTGTTTACATTTACCATAGTTTGACACCCAATAGCCGATGTATTTTTCGTCCTGGGGTGCCGTTAAACATTCATTATTTCATTCATTCAATCATTCATTCATTTTGCTTCTGTGAAGGTTAGGGTTACTTTTTTTAAATGATCAGCTTAAAATGCGCAGAGATCTCTCGAGTTAAATGAACGTTTCTTTGTTTCGTTTTCATATCAAAAATATTTAAAATATTGCAATTTGGTAAGTATTTATTATATTATTTTGTGCACGGAGGACGTGCAAACAGTTCAAACAAAAATTCAAATGTAGGTATTTTATTTTTCTAATTAGTTCTTGAACATTGTTTCATAAATTTCATAAATTACATCCCTTGATATTCCTTACATGAAACAGGATTCAAAAATGTTTGTTCAATCAATGTGTGTGCGTGCATACGTGTGAATGTGTGCGTGTGTGCACTTGCGTGTATGTGTGTGTGTTCTTGCTTGCATGCGTGCGTGCGTGTGTATTAAAAACAACAAAATGAGTAACGGCAAAAAAAACTAATAAAACACAATTCGTCAGTTGTAATACTTGTTTATTATTTTAAACAAATAAGTCAGTAAAAACACTACACATTGTCGTTCAAATTGAAGTGAATACCCGATCAAACCAATCAAAACAAATATGAAAACACATATGAAGGTAATATTGCAATCAGAGGCGGATCTATTGAGGCAAGGGGCCCGCCCCGTCCCCCAATTTTTTTTTTTTTTTGCGACAGTTATAATTTTATTGTATATTAATCTTCTCTTTTTTTGCCTCCCCCAAAGTTCCCTTCCCAAATTAATTTTCTGGATTCGCCACTGGCAATGGATATAACAGGCCTGACAGTGAACAATAAGCAGTCCATATATTCCTGCCGTGGGCAAAATTCCATTTGAGTCCGAGGTTGTGCCCATGACAGGCGTGCTTGGGCAGTTTTCTAAACAAACTATAATCGTGGGTATTTCAGGAGTTGTACATTCCATGCACATGTGCATGCACATGACCCCATGGTTATGTAGTCTATCCTCTATATAGATTATATAAAGACGGTGGACTACAGGTAGGGCCCATGACTTCCATTGATTGGTATTAATTAAATCCCTCCCCCCCCCCCCCCCTAAAAAAAAAAAAAAAAAAAAAAAAAAACCTTGTTTTTTTACACACCATAATGTTTTCAGAATTTAATTTTTTGATTTCACGAATCTCTATCTAGTGCCTCGTCTATAGGAGGACAGCCATCCCCGAGGAGATCATTTTGTGGAATACACCCTTCTAGCACCGCTGATTGTTGAGTGCGTCGTCTTGCACTGCTCAAAAGAGGACTACCACCACCAGACTGTAAAGTTTACAGGTCAGAGTCCGAGTTAGTTCCTCAGTGCCGGCTCTCACCTAGAGTGTTTTTGCATCTCTTGAACGGGAAGGTCACTACACTAACTTCTCTCTCATTAACAATTAACCATTAAACCCACTGTTCTGAGGATCTCCAGAAAGACAACAGTTCTAGGTCGCGCGCTAGAATAGCTTTTGCGTTTTAGGTTAAATGAATGTGATAGGACCAAAACAAAGTGGAGGATAATAATATACATGCACATATATGAGATGTATGTATTTGAGCATTTGTACATTTTATCAGAAATTGCAATGACAAATTACACCTTCACTGCACAAAGTAATATCAACGAAAATGTTATAGACAAAAAGCATGTTGATAACGAAGATGACGTAGACGGTGCTTCTGTAGACGTCGTGTTTGACAAGTTGTCGTCATCAGACGCGTTGTTGCCGGCTACTGGAATACATAAGAAATATTTAAATATTAATTATGAAAATTCTGAAGAAGCACAAAGCACGGGCCTATTTCACAAATTATCGTAAGTTTACGTCTGCGACTAGAAATTATTCATGTCATACGTTTACACGCAGAAACTTACATCATTATGGAAGATGTAGCATTTTAAAGACCAAAAAAATTAAATGTTTATACTTCAAACTGCGTTAGTTGTACGGTCAGTAGTAATAAGAATTGTGATTTAGACGTAGATTTACGTTTATGTGCAAAACTTGGCTTACGATGTTTTGTGAACCATCATTTAACATATTTTATCAATACAAAACACACATGCGACATTAGCTTTAACGAATTATTCGTCAATTAAGGATCGACGGATAGCACCAACTGCCTGTCTGGGACATACAAGTATAACCGCAAGTATTCCACCCCACTCTCACACACTTCTTCTTCTCCCCACCCCCCCCCCCGTGTCTTTCTCCCTCCCCCGGATGATTAAGGATTCCTGAAAAGAGAAGTCTCTCTGCCTCTGATTCTCTCTCTCTCTCTCTCTCTCTCTCTCTCTCTCTCTCTCTCTCTCTCTCTCTCTCTCTCTCTCTCTCTCTCTCTCTCTCCCCTGTTCTGCAAATATTAATATTCAACTTACCGTCTGACTCGCATACTCCACATGCTTTGGGACAGTTTTCTCTCATGTACATGACAAACTCTTGCTGACAGTAACCCTTGCCCTGCCAGTAATCACAATTCCTGTTCATGTCCTCGCAGCTCGCAGGTTTAACTGTAAATAACAATGTATTCAATGAAGTGGCTAATGGCATTGGTCACATAGCAGCTTTTTTTTTTTACAGTTAAGTAAAACTTCCTTGTAGATTCCAGGGAGGGTGCCAGATAGACCTGTTCCCTCCTAAGTAAGTACTTCAACTATTTCTTTTTGCAATTTCATTGATTTACGCTTTTCAGAGAGTTGGTTCATGTGCTCTTTTGCCCTTGGTCGCGTCCCTAAAGGGGTGAGACGTAACCCAGTGGTAAAGCGCTCGCTCGATGCTCTGTCGGTCTGGGATCGATCCCCGTCGGTGGGCCCATCGGACATATGGTTAAGGACCACACAGATATTGATGGAGAAAACCCGCTGTCGCTACTTCACGGGCTACTCTTTTCGATTAGAAGCAAGGAATCTTTTATATGCATAGAGAGGGCAGCACATACCACGGCCTTTGATATACCAGTCCTGGTGCACTGGCTGGAGTGAGAAATAGCCCAATAGGCTCATTGACAGGGATCGATCCTAGACCGACCGCGCACCAAGCGAACTCTTTACCACCGGGCTATGTTCCGCCCCATTCTCATACGAGGTACTCGTATATTATAAGCTAGTGGAGTCTGTTCATTTCACTATAACATAAAAGGTAAACCCACCTGCATTGCAAACGTCACATGCTGGTTTGCACAATTCTTTCATGTAGCCTGGATTCTTATCACACTCTCCTATACTCGCCCAGAATTCACAGTTCTGATTCATGTTCATACAGTCTGGAGAAAAAAAGAGACACAATAAACTATAAAGCATGTACATGTAATATTATAACAGCACTTGTTAACTTATTTGTGGTCATTCCAACCTATGCAAATGTGTACTATAATGGTTGACTCAAAAGTTTGTTTTCTTTAACGACACCACTAGAGCACATCAATTTATTAATCATCGGTTATTGGATGTCAAACATTTGGTACCGGGTAATTCTGACACGTAGTCATCAGAGGAAACCCGTTTCTTTTTCCTAATGCAGCAAAGGATCTTTTATATGCACTTTTCCACAAACAGGAAAGCACATACCACGGCCTTTGTCCAGTGGTGGTGTACTGGTTGGAATGAGAACAAACCAAATAAGCTGAATAGATCCACCTAGTTGGTTCGACCCTACGACGCAAGCACCTCAAGCGAGCACTCAATCGACTGAGCTAAATCCCGCCCCTTGGATGGACTCAAGTCAGTTTCAGGTAGGTAAGTGCATAAAGCGTAGTTATGTACTTAAGGTGATCTTAGGGCTACGATCGCTTCCTGCAAAGGAGCCTATGGATTGTCCCTGTCAGATATGTTGGCCCCAGGGAGGCAAAGGTGCAGTAAAAAAAAAAAAATAATAATAAAAAATAAAAACCAACATGAGCCTACTGATATTAATAAGTCACTACAATCACTAATACTATACAGAACACACAGAAAGTAAATACTTCTGGTTCATGGCCAGTTACCTCCAGTCTCGCCACCACCGGATCCACCATCTGTACCGCCACCATCTGTACCGCCTCCAGTTTCTCCATTTCCCCCTCCATTTCCGTTTCCGGTTTTAATCTCGCCTCCACCGTCACAGTACTTAACGGGATTTCCTGGACACCAGCACTTGCAGTCTTTACCCACAAACCCTTCGCCGTCGCAGTTCATCTTGGCACACCCAGATGAAGCTGGTGGAAAAAAAGAGTGGAAAACAAGACTATTAAATTACGAAATTAGGCTTTAGAATGACACAGCTGCAAGGAACACCGAACACATAGGACGGTCAGGAAGGACGGAAATGATTTATTTAACGACGCACTCAACACATTTTATTTACGGTTATATGGCGTTTGACATATGGTTACTGACCACACAGATATTGAGAGCGGAAACCCGCGGTCGTCATTTCATAGGCTACTCTCTCCGATTAGCAACAAGGGATCTTTTATATGCAGCATCCCACAGACACGATAGCACATACCATGACCTTTGATATACCAGTCGTGGTGCACTGGCTGGAGCGAGAAATAGCCCAATGGGCCCACTGACAGAGATCGATCCTTGACCGACCGCGCATCAAGCGAACGCTTTAATACTGGGCTACGCCCCGCCCCATTCTCAAGCGAGGCACTCGTATATTATAAGAGGAGAGCGGAAACCCGCTGTCGCCACTTCATGGGCTACTCTTTTCGATTAGCAGCAAGGGATCGTTTATATGCACCATCCCACAGACAGGATAGTACATACCACGGCTTTTGTTACACCAGTTGTGGAGCACTGGCTGGAGCGAGAAATAACGGGGATCTATCCTAAAGGACGGTACACAGACTTTCATATAACATTCGCGAATCACTAATTTCATTTCAACTTATTTTCGTGTTTATATCCAATTAAGGTTCAAGCACGCTGTCCTGGGCACACACATCAGCTATCTGGACTGTCTGTCCAGGACATTGGGTTAGTTGTTAGTTAGTGGTTAATGAGAAAGAAGAGGGTGTAGTGGCCTTACACCTACCCAATGAGCCCTTAAGAACTCGCTCTGGGTTGGAGCCGGTACCGGACTGCGAATCCTGTACCTACCAGCCTGTAGCCCGACGGCTTAACCACTGCGCCACCGAGGCCGGTGGATCACTAATAATGTTTGCAGTATCCCGAGACTGCGTTTAAAGGAATTTCGCACTCTTTTTTTTTTCCCCCAAGCGTGCGCAACATCCACATCCTCCCTCATTTCACATATCGCCCCTAAGATTGACTATATATAATGTGTTAATTTATTCATCAGTATAACGCTTAGACAATATAAAATGTCAGCTATAACAGAAGCTATAACATTTATGACGATAACGAAGCTCCCATAAACATAATAAACAAATAAATAAATAAAATAAAATAAAATAAAACAAAATAAAACAAAGTAAAGTAAACAAATAAAATAACATAGAATAAATAGTTTCCTTTCTCACCTGCGCACGAGTACATAATGTTGGCTAGTTTGATGTCTCTGAAACTCAGCCCTCTTCTGTTACCGATGATATTTTGGAAAGCCGGGTTTTTCGTAATAATCGTTCGTTGGCCATTCGTAGAGAAAGCCTTAAAATAAAGTACATACAGTCAATCTCTCGAGAACTTTGATCTCTCGATCTGAAGCGACGGTCCCGGCAGAGTTGCTATGCAAACTATAAATAACGGCCTTCGAAAACTCACACTTCGAAAACTCGATAAACTCGATATACATTTCGGTAAAGTCTATATCCGTTGGTTAAAGTTTTGCATGGGACGGAGTAGGCGGTGGACAGTAATATATTTATGGGGACTTCCCGAGTTTGTAGCAATTTTTAAGATGTTATCGATTAACAGATATTTTTCTGCATAACATATTAGTGGCTGTATATTAAACGTGTTTCTCATCGTCCTAATATTTGTACTAGGTTAAATTTCATTTTATTTCCTAAAATATTTTGGGTTTTTTTCGTACGTACGAAATTATTTGTAGACAAACTCCAGTTTGGGCTTATTACAAATATTAAGAGGACCAGAAACACATTGAATATACAGACACTGATATTGTAAACAAGTTAATATATTTAATGTGTAAGTTTAATCGTAGAAATATATTATTTGTCGGAAACATCTTACAATGCAGAAAACTCAGGAATGTCCCTTTAATGACTGGAATATTGGCACACAGAAGGCATATGAAAGCTATTATTGCAAACAAACGCCCCCCCCCCCCCCCCCCCCCGACTTCAATCCCGAATAAAAAGCCAATTTAAAAACATGTTTAACCTATGCTATCTTTGATTTTGAATGAAATAATAATGTATTAAAAACATCATGCAGAACCATTTAAACATTATGTATATACTTATTACAGGATATACAGTGCAGGCCCGTGCACCATAGTCTACAGAGGTCCGTCCGTGGATGTGTAAAAAATATTTTGAGGCAAAGAAACATTTCAAATGTACTTCCCTGAATGCAGGAAAATGCATCTCCTGCATTCTAGTTTTTAAAAAATGTCGGGGTGGGGGGCATGCCCCCGGACCTCCCTAGCAACTCCGGCCCTTTGGGCCGTCGATTACGCACCCACCCACCCTATATATTTCTGCGTACGGACCTGCAGTGATATTAATTCTCCATATATTATTATTTGCGTTATATGGCTGCTAACATAATAAAAACATCAACTGAAAAGACTAAAAAAATTCCAGTTGGTATTTTCGGTTACTTTTGTTTTTGAAACCGATGACCTATTTATTTTACTATCTTTTTTATTTGATTTACTAATATAAACTTCCAGAATACAAACAGACATATTGCTACATATAGACAAGAACACAACCAGTTGTCTTATATGTAAATGATGTCATGTGACACTTAAATAACATAACAACTCCATATAGACAAGAACACAACCATTTTACTTATATGTAAATGATGTCATGTGACATTTAAATAAACACATTGAATAGGAAGGACGGAAGGAAATGTTTTATTTAACGACGCACTCAACACATTTTATTTACGGTTATATGGCGTCACACAGATATTGAGAGAGGAAACCCGCTGTTGCCATTTCATGGGCTACTCTTTTCGGTTAGCAGCAAGGGATCTTTTATATGCACCATCCCATAGACAGGATAGCACTTACCACGGCATTTGATGTACCAGTCGTGGCTGGAGCGAGAAATAGCCCAATGCGTCTCGCCCCCTACACTGAACAGATGAAAAGCACGGTACTTACCGTGCTACCGTAGTGCATCACACTTAAATAGTCGTAGGGCACGCTGTGAGTATTGATGACAGCCGCGGAATACTTCTGAAAGTTGTACAAGAGGTTCGAAGGGATGTTCCGCCTCACGATGCTTACGAAGTTATCCCTGTCGGGTCTCGTCTGCTCGTGGTGGAAACCCACGGCATGGCCGACCTCGTGTACAATAATACCTTTCTGAAATTACGTATAACACCATCAAATAAAACAGCAAAGACAACTAAAAAAAATAAAATAATAAATAATAAAAAAAAAAATAATAAATAAAATAATTAAAACATTAAAGGGACATTCCTGAGTTTGCTGCATTGTAAGATGTTTCCGACTAATAAAATATTTCTAAGATTAAACTTGCATATTAAATATATTTTCTTGTTTAGAATATCAGTGTCTGTATATTCAATATGTTTCTGGTCGTCTTAATATTTGTAAAAAGCCCAAACGGGATTTTGTCTTGATAATTTCGTACGTACGAAAAAACAATTGTTTAGGAAATAAGATGAAATATAACCTAATACAAATATTAGAACGATCAATAAGCAGCCAAAAATGTAGCTTCTGTAATGCGTCTATTGAAACGTATACGCATTTATTTTTTGATTGTATACACGTCCAAAATGTAATTAAACAAGTCGAGCAATGGATAAAAGAAGCGGCAGACATTATAGTTAGCTTCTCTCGTACCAGTTTTCTTCTTGGCCACTCAAAGAACAATATCATAATTGACATTATTGCTCTTTTGACAAAGCAATTTATATATAGTTCAAAATTTCTGAAGAAATCACTAGATATTAAAATATAAAAAATTCATATACATTCTTATTATATATTAGAAAAAAAAATGTATTCCAATAAAATCAAATATAATGAATTTATTAAAAGATGGAGTGTATACCATAAGTTGTTTGAATAAATATCTCTAGGTCATCCACCACTGACAGTATCTTAAGTATCTATTACATGTATACAACATTTTTGAGTGTTTAGTACTGAGCGAGGTTCAATGACGTGTTGGCAAGAGGTTTGTTGTTTTATTTCATAGTATATTAATTTTGATCTGTGTATGTATGTATACAAAAATATATATACTGCGTGAAAATGTGACCAAAAAATGAAAATAAAATATTCAAATAATAAAAAAAAAACAATATTAAAACGATCAGAAACACGTTTAATATACAGTCACTAATATTTTGTGCAGAAAAAACATATATTTGATATATAATTACAATCGTTAAAACGTCTTTGTTAGTCGATAACATCTTAAAAAGTGCAGCAAACTCAGGAATGTCCCTTTGAAAAGAAAAAAAAAACGAGAAAAACAACCCCCACTAAATTCTACACCAACATTTTGTTTATTCTATATACATGCGTGTATGTCTCTCTGTGTGTGTGTGTGTGTGTGTGTGTGTGTGTGTGTGTGTTAGTGTGTGTGTGTGTGTGTGTGTTAGTGTTTGTCTGTGTGTGTAGTAGTAGTAGTAGTAGTAGTAGTAGTAGTAGTAGAATAAACTATTCCAGAAAATAGAATGGGTAAGGCATTGTTATTTGATTTTTAAACGTACAGATCTTGATTTTACAAATTGCACGTAAATATAGAACATTTTCTACTTTGTTATAACCAAAATTACGTTCCAATATATATACATATATATATATATGTATATATATATATATAGATATAGATATATATATATATATATATATATATAGAGAGAGAGAGAGAGAGAGAGAGAGAGAGAGAGAGAGAGAGAGAGAGAGAGAGAGAGAGAGAGAGAGAGAGAGACAGAGAGACAGAGACAGACAGACAGACAGACAGAGACAGACAGACAGACAGAGACAGACAGATAGACAGAGACAGAGAAAGAGGGAGATGGTGAAAAAAGCACGTGTTCGTTGTTACGTTCCTTTGACCAAAATCTATCTAGTATATATTAATTTTTAGAAACTTGAATCGTGCAAGATATTTTGAATATGGACTAGTAGAAGAAAACAGCAACTTACCACTCTACATCCGCGTGCGAGAGTGACAGACTGAGATCTCCGTCTTATCATTCCCACGAATGACGAACATCTAAACAGAGATTCAAGATCATTATTTGTATTTTGTAGTTCAGTTAAAATAACAACAACAAAACTTATGTTCAATAAAACACATATTGTTTTCAACGTTATAACAGTAACATCATAAGGAGTTTATTGGGCATACATGATTAATTTTGTCATAAAGAATACAAAAATAAATACGCCTTGCACCTGTCAACTAGGGTCTATCCAGTTATAGGGTGTATACTACCAAATCAAATCCCATAGACGACAAAGATAACATATGTGGCTAAAACTCCTACCTGTAGCGTATCAATCGACATAAACGCCACGGATATAAATACTACCATCCCTCACCCTTAAAGTGAATCAGAACAAATTGGGTGTCAAGCTGTTAATTTCTGAGATAACGGGTAGCGTCTATGACTACCCTATGCCCGGATAAAACTTTTTTTTTTACAACCAACACACTCACATTTATCACCAATCACAGGACTTGTGGTGTTCACCTCTCTATCAAAAGTTGGGGTGCACCTCGAACTTTGACCCAGCCGGAAGTTATTTGGTTTAGTACTACCTATAGTTCTTCCCAGCTCCATGAGCATTGTAAATTTGAATATAATTTCAGTTTGATTTGATGTAAGAAGAAAAGTAAAAGTGTTTTCGAAATAAATTTTAAAAAACTAACTTTTTGGTGTGTAATTTGTTTGTTTTTGTTTAACGACACCACTAGAGCACATTGATATGTTAATCATCGGCTATTGGATGTAAAACATTTGCTAATTTTGATTTGAAGTCATCAGTGGAAACTCGCTACATTTTTCCTTATGCTGCAAGGGATCTTTTGTATAAACTTTCCCACAGACAGGAAAGCACAAACCACGGCATTTGACCAGTTGTGGTGCACTGGTTGGAACGATAGAAAACCCAATCAGTTGAATGGATCCACCCAGGTGGTTTGATCCTGCGACGTAAGTACCTCAGCCGAGCGCTCAACCGACCGAGCTATATTCCACCCCATCAATTCAGAAATACATGAAATTATAATACACACCATTGAAACAAAACGACGTCCATTGCTGGGAAGGAATATAGACAACCATTAAACCAAAAGACGCGTTGTTGTAATTGTGACAAAAAGATACGATTTGAAGAGTGTTGACATGTTCAACTATTAATTTTCAAACTTTTGATGAAATGTTCTTACCCTCCGCCGTTCTGAAATCGTATTCTGTTCGTGTCTGAAGAACGGGCGGGGCGGAATGTTAAACACGTGAACGTTTGCCACTCATCGATGGCCGCCATTATTTCAGCTCTCTGCCGGGTTGCTGAAATGATACCAAATTGTTTGATTGATGGATGCAGTGGCGTATCCAGAAAATCCAAAGGGTACATTGGGGGGAGGTTTGGAGAGGGATCGTAAAAAAGAAAAAGAAAATTAATATATAATAAAATTATAACTGCCCCCCCCCCCCCCACCTAGATCCGCCTCTGGTCCGAAGGAGGGAGGAAGGGAGGGAGGGAGGGAGGGATGGATAGATGTTTAACGAATATTAGCACGAACAAAGGGAATCTGAATTTACCAAACAGGTTGCAATGTAGCATTCAAAAACATATTAGGCTACACTTAATAAAATTCGATGTGACCGAATTTACGATGCCTGTTTTCTTAGACAGAGATGTTTAAGCAGTGTAAATGTATGTAGTTACACGAGTGTAAATCATAAACTGGCGTTGTAAATTCGACCCCATAATTCTAAACAAATTACACTACAGTATTCTACATTAATTTACACTCCAAGATTCTAAACACACTAGGATTAACTGAACAAGTTACATTTGACAGAATTCACAAACGTGTTACATCACTGTATTCTGACTATTATATTAAAGTACTAGTATTCTAAATAAGGTTATACCACAGATGTTTAAAACAAGTTACACTTAAAATTCTAAAACACGTACTACAGGATTGTAAACACCACAAAATTCTAAACCACTGGACTTTAATTTTAAATTATGATGCGCGGCAAAATCCTGAAACAAGTTAGACTATAGACTTCATCGTAACGACGCAGTATTCTAAAACACTGGAAACAAGTTAGACTATAGACTTCATCGTAACGACGCAGTATTCTAAAACACTGGAAACAAGTTAGACTATAGACTTCATCGTAACGACGCAGTATTCTAAAACACTGGAAACAAGTTAGACTATAGATTTCATCGTAACGACGCAGTATTCTAAAACACACAACATTACAAACTCACTGAACGTGTTAGCTTCTATTTCATAAGGCAAGGTGTTGGCTGTCCATCTCGAATTTAGGCTTCTAATAGCTTTTCTTTTCTTTCTAGAAACACTGTCAGTTTTATTTCTGTAAAAACAATGATTGTAGAACAACAATAGAAAGAATAAAATTTAAAACATGATGAAAGGTTTAACACAAAAATCTAAGTAGGAAAACAAAAGAAAAAAATGAAGTTTGTTTTGTATAACGACACCACTAGAGCACATTGATTTATTAATCATCGGCAATTGGATGTCAAACATTTGGTAATTTTGACATATAGTCTTAGAGAGAAAAGCCTCTACATTTTTCTAATAGTAGCAAGGGATCTGTTATATGCACCATCCTACAGACAGGATAGCACACACCACGGCCTTTGATATACCAGTCATGGTGCACTGGCTGGGACGAGAAATAGCCCAATGGGTCCACCGTCGGGGATCGATCCTAGGCCAACCACGCATCAAGCGAGCGCTTTACCACTGAGCTACGTTCACACCCCCACTCCAATAAAAAAAGAAAGAAAGAAGAAGAAAAAGCCAGGGCAACCTAAACGAAAACGATTTAGGCTAACTAGAATTAAAATATTTTTATTTAAGTGGTTTTAATTGAAAAAGAAGGAGAAAAAATGTAATGTATATAGAGTCTTTAATATGCAAAATGTCCAAATGGTAATTGCGATACTGAGTCTCAAACAGTAGATTAAGAGAAGACATCAGCTTCAGTTAGTTTGTTTTGTTTAACGACACCACTAGAGCACATAGACTGATTAATCATCGGCTATTGGATGTCAATATCTTAAAAACTCATCTTATGTAAAAGGGACTATGCTGGGTTTGTAGTCATTTTAAACGTTATTTTCTGCAAATAAAATAGTTTTACATTTTTAAAATTACAACTCACTTAAATTTTCTTGATTAGAATATGAATATCTTTATAATCAATGTATAAATTTTGTGGAGATCGTGATGTTTTGTATTACCTCAATATATCGACTTGGGTCTACAATAGAGAAAGAAATGTTTTATTTAACGACGCACTCAACACATTTTATTTACGGTTATATGGCGTCAGACATATGGTTATGGACCACACAGATTTTGAGAGGAAACCCGCTGTCGCCACTACATGGGCTACTCTTTCCGATTAGCAGCAAGGGATATTTTATTTGCGCTTCCCACAGACAGGATAGCACAAACCATGGCCTTTGTTGAACCAGTTATGGATCACTGGTCGGTGTAAGTGGTTTACACCTACCCATTGAGCCTTGCGGAGCACTCACTCAGGGTTTGGAGTCGGTATTTGGATTAAACATCCCATGCCTCGACTGGAATCCGAACCCAGTACCTACCAGCCTGTAGGTCGATGGCCTAACCACGACGCCACCGAGGCCGGTAGGTCTACAATAATGTCACACGTACGAATTCTGAAGACCAAATGAAATTTTAAACAATTCGACCAAAGTTCATTCCAAATGTATTGATCTGTACGTTTTATATTTAACACATGCTAAGGAAAAAACAGGATGTGTGTTTGGTTTTTGTGGGCTTTTTGTTGGGTGGTTTGTTTGGGGGTTTTTTGTTGTTGTTTTGTTGTTGTTTTTTGGGGGTGGGGGGAGTCTTGCTTGTGCTAAAAACTCAGGATAGTCTCTTTAACAATTCTGATGCAAGTACATGACTGAACAAAACAATTAATGAGCACGCTGTATGACTTGTCGAAGAGCTTTCCGTTTAGTGTATAGAGGAAAGGATTTAAAGGGATATATACACTGAATCTACAAACCTGTAACACATTTGGATAAAGTTACAATTAGTGAAACATGAGTCAGTGACTTTGACATGGTGAAATACCCTCTAAAATAGACTAAAACTCGACTCCAAAACTGTTACTTATATATGACAATATGAGAAATGCATTTTGTGATATTAACAACACCAGGATGACCAAAAACACTTCGAATGTACGGAAATGAATAATCTAAACAATAAAATCTAAGTAAAGTATGATTTCAGTTATCAAAATCGGCTCTAATAGCAAACAATATGCCTTAGTGTTTAAAAAATAGGGTATGTCCCTTTAATAAACTAATCATACTTGTATGTATATTTACAAAGAGGAAATAGACTAAACGCTCACAGTTCTTTCAGTATCTTCCAGTCTTCCATAGTGTATTCCATGTCGTATTCTAACTTGACGACCGCGTTCTTTTCGTCGTAGAAGAAATCGAATTCCATGCCTTTCAATGAATAATATTATATATATAAATTATAAACATACAGCCAACTGAATAAATATTAACAATGACTACCGGTTAATTTGAAATACACGTTTTAAATGGACTTTATATATATATATATATATATATATATATATATATATATATATATATATATATATATATATATAAAAGAGACTGTTCTGAATTTGCTGTAGTTAGCGGTATACCATATTGTATCTCACCGAATCACACTGGTGTAGCAATGAGACCATTCTCTCCCAGTCACATCTTTTCCCCACCAACCCACAAACACACCATCTTTTATTTATTTGTTAACCCATAACACGACTTACAGACGATGTGGGTGTCCCCTCCCACTCACCACCAATATAAAATTCTGACTACGAAAATGTTGGATCAAAATTCAAAATGTACCCAACTTTTAATTGCACAGTTAATATTCGCAGTCCTTTCATTAGTGATAAATGTGGAGATGCTGTTATAAAATATTGTTTTATCTGGCCAGTAAATTCCTGTAATTTATTATGAACTAGTATCAATGTATCAGTTACTTGAAACATGTGCGAGATCTTTTTTTAAATGTTAAACAGCTAGTCGTTGTGACACAAATAACCGGCCTCGGTGGCGTCGTGGTTAGGCCATTGGTCTACATGCTGGTAGGTACTGGGTTCGGATCCCAGTCGAGGCATGTGATTTTTAATCCAGATACTGACTCCAAACCCTGAGTGAGTGCTCCGCAAGGCTCAATGGGTAGGTGTAAACCACTTACACTGACCAGTGATCCATAACTGATCCAGACTTTAAATAGACTATTGTATGCTACTGGTTTTCACACTAACCAGAATAATAAATCCCCATGCTTTGTTTCATATTTGTCTTAATTAAAGACAGGAGGTTATTTCATTTTCGGACCTACGGGATTGTGACTGGTGAATACAATTAACAATTAAAGATAACTATTTGGATAACTTGATAGGCACACACGTAAAATGACTGACACATTAGGAGTCAGATAGGTAAATCGAGAAACACACCTATCTCTACTCTCTCTCTCTCTCTCTCTCTCTCTCTCTCTCTCTCTCTCTCTCTCTCTCTCTCTCTCTCTCTCTCTCTCGAACGCACGTACGAACGCACGGACACACAAACACACATACAAAACAAACAAAAAACAAATAAAGGTTAATGTAAATATTTAAGATGATATACTTTGGCATTGCTCCAAACTAATAAAACAAAACAAACAAACAAACAATACCTCCAACAAGAATAAAATCATAATCTTACGTATACGGTTAGCAATCGTACGTTTATAAGTACTAGTATTTGATCTGTTTGACTCACAAAATTACGTCGACATGGAAGCTGGGCTACGACAAGGACAATAGAAAATGATTTACGTGCATTTTGAACTGTATTATTTGTACGCTTTGTAATTATAACACTAGTTTTTCAGTAATAAATTTGCGTTTATGTGCAAAGCTAGGCTACTAAATCTACGATTAAAAAACTGTTCTTATAAATACAGTAATGTTAAAAACGGTTTCTTTCGTCTTTGCCGTGGTCCATTTTCCGTAATTATGTAATGTTCTACTTGAAATAGTTTTTAAAAAGTTTGTTTTGTTTAACGATACCACTGGAGCACATTGATTAAATAATCATCGGTTATTGGATGTCAAACATTTGGTAATTCTGACAAGTAGTTATCAGAGGAAACTCGCTCCTAATGCAGCAAGGGATCTTTTATTTGCACCATCCCACATACAGGATAGCACATACCACGGCCTTTGATATACCAGTCGTGGCGCACTGGCTGGAACGAGAAATAGCCAAATGGGGCCACCGACGGGGATCGATTCCAAACCGACATCGCATGAAGCGAACGCTTTACCACTGAGCTACGTTCCGCCCCTATTTGAAATAGTACCAAACACATGTAAACATAATGACTGCTAACCATAAACGTAAATTTACGTTGTTTTGTTTGGTTATTCAATATTCATAAATAGGTGAGTAGCTACGTACTTGAATTTGCTGCTTTGGCAATCAGTTGATCCATGGTCATAGCGTTTGATCCATTAAGAAGCTGAAAGTAAACAATTAAAACGTGTGTACCCATTTCTAAACTTACTCAATAAAACAATTTTGTTATAAGTGTCATAGTTTGTAATGGAAAGAAAACCATAGCCAAACAAATGTACTCCCTCCCCCATTCCAACATAAAATGATAAAGTAGTTTGGTACATTTAAATCACTAAACATATATGTGTATATCTGTGAAAATATGTGTATGTATGTATAAATTATTTATGAGTGTATGGATATGTATGTACACATGTTATGAACACTGTGTAAGTCAATGATTCAAGACTCCCCATCATTGATATTGTCACACTGATCTGGGGTAATATGAAAAAACTATTTAAAAAAAAAGAAGAACATTGAAAACAAAAGAGATAAATAGTGATTAATTTAGGTGTTAACAATACAATTAAGATTTCAGAAAGTAACACAATTCTTTTTGAACAACTAATGATTAATTTGGGTATAAAATTGTTGTGAAGATTTTAGAAAGTAAAACATACTTAATTATTGACGTATTATTGGCAAACAATTATTCTTATATACCTGATGAAGGGAACAAGATTATTATTATATGACAATCTCCCAAGATATCAATATCGATTTAATCCACACACGGAAACCACGTCATCCTATGAAATTAGCACTACCGAATTGCTTTGTGGTAGCCTACATAATTTAACTTTGCAAGCATATATGCGCTATAAATAAGTTTTAGCATTTAAAAATGTTTCAAATTTATTTTAAACTATGTCTTGAAGATATGTAAGACATAGAATACTATACTCGCTTTGGTTTGGCTTGTTGTTTAGAAAAAAAAAGAGAAAGAAATGTTTTATTTAACGACGCACTCAACACATTTTATTTACGGTTATATGGCGTCAGACATATGGTTAAGAACCACACAGATATTGAGAGAGGAAACCCACTGTCGCCACTTCATGGGCTATTCTTTTTTGATTAGCAGCAAGGGATCTTTTATATGCAGCATTCCACAGACAGGGTAGCACATACAACGGCCTTTGATATACCAGTCGTGGTGCATTGTCTGGAACGAGAAATAGCCCAATGGGCCCACCGACGGGGGTCAATCCCACACCGACAGCGCATCGAGCGAGCGCCTTAGCACTGGGCTACGTCCCGCCCCGGCCTGTTGTTTAGATACGTTTTCAAACAATTCGTAAGATAAATGACATCTAAGGCCACTCATAAAGTATTCTCCATTTATTATCTTACATTCGACTTTCTAAAACATCTTAAACCACCAACAGCAGCAGCAGCATCAACAACATCATTACCATCATCACCATCACCATCATCATTTAGTATTATTATTATTATTATTATTATTATTTTCTTCTTCTTCTTCTTCTTCTTCTTCTTATTATTATTATTATTATTATTATTATTTTTTGTTATTAATTATTACTATTAATTATTATTATTAATTATATATTATTATTATTATTATCATGATTTTATTATTATTATTGTTGTTGTTGTTGTTGTTGTTGTTATTAGTATTTGCTGATGCTGCTGTTACCCCTTGCCACTGACAAAATTATTTTAAATATTTTAGTGCGTTTCAAATATTTCGATTATTAGTATCACAGTGGGGAGAACGTTCGAGTAGTTTTGATTGATATAAAGGGTTTTCCTCGTTGTACGGAACGCATTGAACTAAATGAATGAATGAATTCTTAACGACACCCCATCACAAAAAAACTGGTGTCAGTTGCCATTTTAATACGAAACTTCCCAAAAACATTTCTGTTTCGAAATACATTTTTTTTAGCTGGCTTAAGATGATTCTCTAAACACAATAAAATTAAAAGTTAAGTATTTATTTATAATATTAGACAAAAATACTTACATATAAAAGTGGAAACCACACCATCAAATATATATGAATATCTGTCTTCATGTTGTCTATATTCTCAACAAAACAAAAATTAAAATTAAAATCCCAGAACGTTAATAAATATTTAGTTTGACAAATAAGAATTTACTAGGACTTTAATAAATATTGACTTTGACAAAAAAGCTTTTACCACTGAATGTAAAATCAACTGTGTATATCGTGCCTACTTATAGGCAGCAAAGAGTCCATTTCAGTCCAAAATGTGTCACGATATTGTGACAAATATCCTGGCCAGAGAGTCATCTCTCTTGGCCGCATCCTGCTACCACCAGTGTCACGAGGGTACAGCAATAACGCATGGACATTCATGGTCAGATAGCCCTGTATTCTGGTCGAATCATGGCAAACATGTCTAATAGATATTATTATCTGAGCTTCGACATACATGGGAAACACGGATCATAGGATGACGTAGCAGGATGAACGAACCATTCACGTCTGCAACTGTTTAATAATCAGATGTTGTCATCGCTACTTAATAAGGCTATTTCTCACTCCAGCCAGTGCACCACGACTGGTGTATCAAAGGCCGTGGTATGTGTTATCCTGTCTGTGAGATGATGCATATGAAAGATCCCTTGCTGCTAATCGAAAAGACTAGCCCATGATATCTGTGTGGTCCATAACCATATGTCCGACGCCATAAAATCGTAAATAAAATGTGTTAAGTGCGTCGTTAAATAAAACACTTCCTTCCTTCGCTACTTAATGAATGAATGAATGAATGAATGAATATATTCGCTTTTAGTGGGGTAGGCTTGTATCACGCGCCAGTTTAAATGTAAGATATATTCAAAAGTGCGTCGTTAAATAAAACACTTCCTTCCTTCGCTACTTAATGAATGAATGAATGAATGAATGAATGAATGAATGAATGAATGAATGAATGTATTTGCTTTCAGTGGGGTAGGGTTGTATCACGCGCCAGTTTAAATGTAAAATATATTCAAAATGAAAATTATACCGTCAATACACAACACAATAAAACTGTTATGTGCAATATTTCGCTATTCTTCGTCCCATACTTTTCCCGGATTTCCTCTCTCAATATCTGTGTGGTCCATAACCATATGTCCGACGTCAAATAACCGTAAATAAAATGTGTTAAGTGCGTCGTTAAATAAAACACTTCCTTCCTTCGCTACTTAATGAATGAATGAATGAATGAATGAATATATTCGCTTTTAGTGGGGTAGGCTTGTATCACGCGCCAGTTTAAATATAAGATATATTCAAAAGTGCGTCGTTAAATAAAACACTTCCTTCCTTCGCTACTTAATGAATGAATGAATGAACGTCAACATCAACATCAACATCAACAAAACAAAACAAAACAAAACAGGACAGGGTGGGGACGTGGGCAGAGGTACCGTCATTTTTTTTTAAACTTTAATTAGACGAAAAAATGTGGACTATAAAACATTACAAAATTACACAAAGACAGTTTCTTAGTTTGTCTATTGGTAATTATACAGTCGTTTTTTGTTAATAACAATGGTATTCCATTGAGAACATAAGCGTAAAAATGCGCTAATATGAAACAATTTTGTTATCCAGTTTGGGGTATTTTCGTTTAATTTGGGCAAACACCAGCCTGCCTCCTCCCGCCCCAACACACACACACACACACACACACACACACACAATCACATTACACACACACACACACACACTACACACACACACACTACACACACACTACACACACTCACACACACACACACACACACTACACACACACATCACATCACAGACACTACACACACACACACACACCACAGACACTACACACACAACACACACACTACACATCACATCACAGACACACAAACACACACTACAACACAGACACACACACACACACATCACATCACATACACACACACACACACTACACACACACTACACACACACAAATCACATCACATCACAGACACACACACACACTACATACATACACACACACTACACACACACACACTACACACACACATCACATCAGACACACACACACTACACACACACACTACACACACACTACACACACATTACACACACACACTATACACACACACTACACACACAGACACACACACACTACACACACTACACACACACACACACGCACGCACGCACGCACGCACACACACACACCTACAAAATTAGGAACCCATACGCCTATGACTGAGAATGTACTCAACATCCACTGTAGGCCTACGTACTTAAATAATGGTTGATTGGCCCATGGGTTCAAAAGTTTATTTTACTACAACCCACTGGTCGGTGGGCCCACTGGGCTATTTCTCGTTCCAGCCAGTACTCTAGTGGTGTCGTTAAACAAAATAAACATTAACTTTTTATTTAATTTTTTTTTTCCCACTGACATTTTGATGTTTTATGTTCTACTATAGTGTGTACTTGTCCGCACGAACTAGAACGGAGACAATCCCATATCGAATAGCCCTTGACACAGAGTAGCGATCGATTGTCTTGTCAAAAGGAAATCTCGAAATGTTACAGGGGAAGGAAATAACCCTCGAATAAGCCAGATGTGCATTTCATCATAACAAAAAGAGTCATTGGTGGCGCAATGCTCTGTTCCCACTAATCCTCTAGTTGAAAATTAATTTAATATTCAGTGCCTATGGCAACTGTTTAATATATCAGGTTTTTCTTTTTTTTTTAAACCCAAATCGTCCCACTTTGTCGTTATATAGCAGAAAAGGTACACCTATCGAAAAGTAATGTGAAATATACCTATCTGCTTTATCTTAAGGAGAAGCCTATAAAAATATGAAAGTCATCCATTAAAATTTATAATTGTTGAATCAATTCAGAAAAATGGGTGAGGCGTAGTCCAGTGGTACAGCGTTTGCTTGATGCGCGGTCGGTTTGGGATCGATCCCCGCGAGTAGTTGCGCTATTTCTCGCTCCAGCCAGTGCAACCACGACTGGTACATCAAAGGTCGTGGTATGTGTTATCCTGTCTATGGGATGGTGCATATGCTGCTAATCGAAAAGAGTAACCCATGAAGTGGCGACAGCGGGTTTCCTCTCTCAATATCTTTGTGGTCCTTAACCATATGTCTGACGCCATATAACCGTATATAAAAATGTGTTGAGTAAGTTGTTAAATAAAACATTTCCTTCCTTCCAATTCAAAAAAAGAAAAAATTATAAATGACCATGCCCATGTCCTGGGGCCACATTCATAGTGCTGGGTATGTACATTAATGGAACAATGCTGTGTTTGTTCCCATAATTGCCGACTAACACGTTTTAACGAAATTATAAATATATTTTTCTGCATAAAATATCACTGGCTGTATATTAAATGACATTTTGTGTTTCTGATCGCCCAAATAGATCACAAAATATCAACATGAGGTAGAATGATGTCAATAAACACAGAGACCAAAGCAAAATTGGAAATCTTGTGGTCATACGTGAACATTAACAAAGTTGGTCATAATCGCCAAACAGTCAAACAAAAATACTCATTCTGTTGACGTTGCATGTAAGCTAAACACGTTGTGGTGGTAAGTTAAATGTTTGTTTTGTTTAACGACACCACTTGAGCACATTGATTTACTAATCATTATTCATAGGGTATAGGATGTCAAACATTTGGTAATTTTGAAATAATCTTAGAGAATGTTTGTTTTGTTTAACGACACCGCTGGAGCACAGTGATTAATTAATCAACCGGTATTGGATGTCAAACTCGTAGTCATCAAAGGAAACCCGCTACATTTTTCCTAATGCAGCAAGGGATCTTTTATATGCACTTTCCCACAGACAGGAAAACACATACCACGGCCTTTGTCCAGTTGTGATGCACTGTTTGGAACGAGAGAAAAAAACAATCAGCCGAGGTGGTTCGATAGTTTTAGAGAGAAAAGTCACTACATTTTTCGAACAGTAGCGTCTTTTATATGCACCACAGTAAGCACATATTATGGCCTTTGATATACGGCTCTCCGTAATGGAAACAAGAGTAATTTCTCAGCATGTTTTGGTGACAACCATCTTAAAATTAGAACATTACTTTCATCGTTTAATAAATTGTTATAATGCAGGCTGTTTATTTTTGACAGCAATAAATCTTATAAAATATACTTTCCTCAGACAAGCTGGCACTTACTGTGGTTTTTAAAGGGACTCTCCCGAGACATTTTATTGTTTTCGGCAAAAAAACCCAAACCCTTTTACTTAATTAAAATTATAATTTACTTATATTTTCTTGCTTAAAATAAAAAGAGTATTTTTAAAACCAATGCGTTTCTAAATATCGTAATGTTTTGAAGTATTTCAATTATCAATTTTTGTCTAAACTAATATTAAACTAAATTTATTATTTCTTCGAACTGCCAAACAAATTGAAATAATTCAGCCAAACGGTCATTCCAAATGTATATATCCATATAATACTCTATATTTAAAATATGTTAAGGTGATAGTTGTTTTTTTAAAAAAGAAAATGCAACACGAGTCTTTTATATTTTTAGGTAGAATAAATGAATTTTTGCTATGGATTGTCCCTTTAATATACTGTGTACATTGGGCTATTTCTCGTTCCAACCAGTGCACCATGACTGGAACATCACAGGTCATGGTATGTGTTATCCTGTCTGTGGGATGGTGCATATAAAAGATCCCTTGCTACCAATGGATAAATGTAGGTTTTCTCTCGAAGACTTAAATTATCAAATGTTTGACATCTAATAGGATGTATACTACCAAATCAAATCCCATAGACGACAATAGTAACATATGTGGCTAAAACTCCTACCTGCAGCGTATCAATCGACATAAACACCACGGATATAAATACTACCACCCCTCACACTTGAAGTGAATCAGAACAAATTGGGGATCAAGCTGCTCGTTTCTGAGAGAACGGGTAGCGTCTATGACTACCCCGAGTTCCACACAAAATTAGAGTACTTTTTTTTACAGGTACCCCATACATGTTTCAAGCACAAGGCTACTTGACACATTGGTACTAGATGAAATAAAATTGCATATTTTTTTTACCCAGATGAAACTATTATTTTTTACAACCAATACACCCACATTTATAACCAATCACAGGACTTGTGGTGTTCACTTCTCTATCAAAAGTCGGGTGCACCTCGAACTTTGACTCAGCCGGAGGTTATTTGGTTTAGTACTACCTACACCCAATGATTAATAAAATCAATGTGTTCTAGTCGTGTCGTTAAACAAAACAAACTTTTACTTAAATATACAAGTTATGAGCAGCAAATGGGAGATAACCCAACATGTTCACCGAGAGATTGGGTCGTGTGATCAACTACACCTTGGAATAAGTTCAACGACATTAAAGTTTAAACAAATTTAAAAAACAACAAAAAAAAACAACAACCTAACAACAGGACCATGTTCAATTTTATCAATTTTATTGGGTAAATCAGGTGACAGTGATGTAAGAATGCAATGAAATATTTTACAATTGTCCATAAAGCAATGAATGAATGCAAGAATCATGATCTAATTGGATTTTTTTTTTAAAAACATGACATGTTTTATTAGACCACAATCATATATCAAATGGTTGGATCCAATCAAATAACTTTATAGTGAATAAAAGTAACAGCCAATCAAATAATTTGTTAAGAACCCACGATCGTCAGTATAATGAATATTAATAAGAAGTATCTAATGGTCTACATACTGCAACAAAGCTTTTGCCATCCATCTTGAAAAGGTAATACAGTTACAGAATTTATATCAATACCAGTGTTCTAGAACTGAGCCCATACTTTCGAAGCCATCTTAGCACAATGAAATTGTAAATGATGTCACTATGGTGTTAGCTGTAATGATAGCATAGCCTATGATAGTTTTACGATTTTGTTGTGCTACATTGGATTAAAAAATCCCATGCCAAGTTCTCAATTTGTAGTTGTTCTTCAAATTTAAAATACGAGAATCAATCATTCCCATTCCACAAAATGAATTTTGTGCCTCACTGCTTTCTAGCAAATAATGATGCACTATACCAAAGTCTATAGATTCAATGCATTTATTTGTATCCACATAAAAACACATTCAGTTCCAATGGGATCCAGTCATTTAGTACATGAATGTGATCTAGAACACAACATTTTAATATGAATGAACATGGATGAAATTGGTGGACGAGTAGTCCATGAAATATTTTTAAAGGAACATTCCTGAGTTTTCTGCATTGTAAGATGTTTCCGACTAATAAAATAGTTCTACGATTAAACTTACATATTCAATACATTTTCTTGTTTAGAATATCAGTGTCTATATATTCAATGTGTTTCTGGTCGTCTTAATATTTGTAAGAAGCCCAAACTGGATTTTGTTTTCAAATAATTTCATATATTTTAGGAAATAAAAAGAAGTTTAACCTAGTACAAATAATAGAACGATCAGAAATACATTTAATATACAGCCACTAATATTTCATGCAGAAAAGTATATTTGATATGTAATTATAATAGTTAAAAAGTTTCTGTTAGTCGATAACATCATAAAAACTGCAGCAAATTCTGGAATGTGGCTTTAAACACTTATGTAACTATTTTGGGTTCGTTTTCTAAAGTGACATGAACAGGTATGTTGCATGAATATGTTATCTAAATGCACAAATTTAAGAATAAGCATGAATGTTGACATTTCAATAATAATTTTCCATCCTATTCACTCACTTTGGGTCAAGTAACCCTTTCCATTTTACATAATTGTACACTGCATACCAAATAAAGTAGACTAAACTCCACTAAAAAAAGACACCAGATTTGTAGTTGTAATAAGAATATGAAAAGTAAAAAAACAATACATTTAACTGATTGTGTAAAACTGGATGTATTCTAGTTAGCAATAAATAACAATACATTTAACTGATTGTGTAAAACTGGATGTATTCTAGTTAGCAATAAATAACCCAAAATTGGATACAAGAGTTAGGGTTATAGTGTTTTCTTACACACCCGTTGGTGAGAACACCATGTGTTACTTTTGATAACACACAGTTGTTTACACATGTACGTGTGTTAACCATTTCAAGACATACGACTGGCTGCTCCTAGGTGATGACCAGGTCACCAATGTCATACGTCCAATAAAAAACAACGCAATGGAAATCGATTACACTGACGTATAGTTAACCTGAAGATCATGTGACTGGTAAGTCAGCTACAAGTGCAACTACTGTAAATAACTTTCAGTCGAAAAAGATGTTAAAATTTGCTTAAAACCTGGTTGTTGAGGGTATGTAAGACATAGAATAATATACATTTGTGTCCGTTAGATACCATTTATCTCACAACTCGTTTAAAAACGTATCAAACTCATTACGGCCACTCATGTATTATGCTCTATTTATAGTAACCTCACAAATGCAATACCAATAACTGAAAATTGGGTTGTGCGTTTTCAATGGAGTTCAGCATGTATGAATTATTGGGCAGAGATTACAGTATGTCTAGAACAGTATGTCTAGAAATACCACTAATCAGACCTGCAGTCCTTTTTATCTAGAACTATACTTAAAAGCCTGTGGTTTGGTACAATGCACATTGCAACTTGTAACATTCGAGTTGAGACTAAATGTCAGCTTTGTCACAAAAAAGAGAATTAATTTTTTTCCCCATTTCAAAGCACTGGTTAAATATTATACTTGATTAAAGTTTATTAATGATACCATAAAACAGATTTAAAATTTTAAAAGAATTTTTTTTTTTTGCAAAACTTAAGAATTGAAAAAACAAAACATTTCAGAGAATGAGGTCAAATAGGTCAGAATTTACTGTTTCGATTCTAAAGCTTTGACTAAGAATAGAATAGAATAGATTAAATGTTTAATGACACCCCAGCACAAAAAAATATATTGGCTTTTGGGTGTAAAACACTCTGGCTAAGAATGACAGCCGATTAAAAATCAAAGAAAACAGGTGTCAAAAATAAAGCCTATAAGTATCAATGATAAAAGCCTGTAACCTTCCTTAAACCATGTAGTAATACTAGTATGAACATGTATATAGGGTACATTTTGGTGCTGTATTTTTCTCGAATTTAAAAAAAAAACATAAAAAGAAATTAATAAAAATACTTGAGGTTAAACCATAGCATAAGTGATGTGTCCATTTACACTGACAATGTGTTTACTCATGGCAAAGCCAGTTAACTTAAAAAGAGTTTTTACCACGGCAGGGCTCACCCTGTACGTTGCCAAATTAGCCAATGGCTAATTTTTATTCAAAATGGCTACAACATTTAGGTTTTGGCTGATAAAATATTCCTTAAATTAACCACATTTTAATAATTTTCAAGGAAATACTTGTTATAGATGTACATAATCTGAAAATTGGAGAAAACTTGAGTGTTTTCTCTTTTATAGATACATTACCTGTCCTCAAACAAGTGCACCTCCCCCCCACGCAAGTGGTCTGGTCCGAACATCCCAACAGCCAATGGGATGGCCTAAATTCTTCTACTGTATACTGCTCTCTAGTTCCGGTCACATGACTGTAACTTCCTTCTTTTTCCATGAGCGCATCGCACGGAGAACAGGAAGCGGGGAGGCCCGGGCGGGATGAATCTTGAGGACAGGTAATGTATCTATAAAAGAGAAAACACTCAAGTTTTCTCCATTTCTATAGACATTACCTGTCCTCAAACAAGTGCAGCATTCAACAGATGGTGGTGGGTGCCGAGATCCGTAGATGCTTGTGATAACTCCCCAACCGGAAAGAGGCTGACTAGTGGAAGAATAAGGCCAACCTTGGTAAACCCTCCTCCTAGGGATGCCCGTCACAGACCAATGCAGGTGATGTTAGTAACAACAACCAGAATGGTGGCATCCGTCAGCAGTGGCGGTACGGCTCCTAGAACACATGAACCAGGAGGCGGAAGCCACATCTTATGCTGGTTCTGACAGGGTGGGAAGACGTAGCCACCAGGGATGCAGGTGTTAGGTAACCCTCACGTATTGAAGTGTTATAGTTTTTCAATAACAAGCGACAACCTAATGAGGTGCATCCGTCAGAACATTGAACAAAACAAGACCCCCGAATGTTTTCTGTCTAGTACACCAAAGATCTGTTAGTTCAATAACGACAGCCAATAACCACATGCAGTGAAGGGTTAAGGTTATCGAGACAAAAAAGTTCCGGCACCAGTGCGTGAACTGTGCAAAAGAACAAAAAGTCTAAGCAATCCTCACCTGTCGATTCGGTGGACATCTCGGTATGCAGCCCAGAATCAGACAGACATCAACGGCGACGAGGATGGCTTGTATTCAACAGAGTCTGTGCAGCAACAACCGGACCCAGATGATGGAACCCCTCAACGTCTTCTGTGGAGATATCCCTCAGATAATAGTTGGCAAAGATGGAGTCCGTCGCCCAGAAACAGCCAGTGATGATGTGCTGAATGGATGTGTTGCAATGCAGGGACATCGTGGCAGCCAAGGCACGAAGTTCATGCGGATTGGAAGCAGACGGAGCAGGTAAACCCTCCTTCTGATACGCGGTCAGGATAGAAGACCGGATCCAGGTGGCCACCGTGTTCTTGGTAATATCCCTCAACCGACTCTGGTTACAGAAAAGGAAAAGTCTTTTACGATGTTGTCGAAAAGATCTGGTCCTCTCGATGTACTGGTGCAAGGCTCTAACAGGGCACAACGCCAAGTCCTCAACGTCCGCCGGACCAACGATAGAGGAGAGGGCCTGCACAACATACGAGCGAGGCGCTTGGTCTGGTAACTGATTCTTTGCAATAAAGTTCATGAGTAACCCCAAGTTGACTGCACGCCGATCTCGGTGAAAAACGTACCAAATCGACATCAAGAGCATGAAGTTCTGAGACACGAGCAGCTGTGGCGAAACCGAGTAAAAACACCGTCTTCCGTGTCAAAAACTTGCAGGGAAGAGGACTCGATCGGCTCATAAGGTGCAGTCGATAACGCTCGTAACACCAAATTCAGGTCCCATCTTGGTGGCCGAAACCGGTGTACTTGATCTTCAAGGCGAAAACCTTTGATCATTTTATGGATCTCAGGAATACCCGATAACTTCGTTCCAGTAGTTACATCACGAACAGTAGCGATGACCGAAACGTACCCAGCGATGGTAGACCCCTTCAATCGTAAAGTGGTCCGCAGATATATAGCAAAAAATCAGCAAGACGAGTATCTGTATCGTCTGAGGTTTGATCTTTTTTCTAACACACCATCGGTGAAAGCAAAGCCATCTGACGTTGTAAGCCGCAGTAGTAGATGATCTGTGCGCTTTCAAAATGGCCGCCGTAGACTGTGAAGAAAAACCTTTCTTCCTCAAACTCTTGGAGATAAAGTCCACGCGTGCAGTTGGAACAACTGCGGACGTGGATGGTACAGTCTTGACGTGGGATGCAGCAACAGATGATCCCAGTCTGGCAGCGGTAAAGGATGTGGATCGGCAAGACGTATTAGATCTGGATACCACATCCTGGATGGCCACATCGGAGCAATGAGCAACAGGCGACAATGGTACAGCTGAAACCTCTGAAGCACCCTTGGAAGGAGGATTGGTGGAGGAAAAGCGTACGCGTCCATCTGTTCCCAGCTGATGGCCAATGCGTCGAGATCCAGAGCTTCGGGATCCGGCACCGGAGACACGTAAACCCTCAGCTGATGGTTGAATCGTGTGGCGAAAAGATCGATGTTTGGTGTCCAAAGTCTGTCGCACACCCATCGAAACGCTTCCGGATGGAGCATCCACTCCGTCGGCTGTGGAGACGACGGCCGGGACAAAGTGTCGGCTAGTACATTGCAAACCCCTGGAAATATGACGAGCCCGAAGTTTGCAACGGAATTTCGTCGACCAGCTTGTAGAGACGATAAGTCAACTGCAGCAGACTGCTGGAGTGAGTTCCGCCCTGACGATTGATGTAAGCCGCCGCGGTCGTACTGTCTGTGGCCACCATGAGAGAGGCTTCCGTCAACATCTGTCGCCAATGAAGGATAGCGTAGTAGACTGCCAACAACTCTAACAGGTTGATGTGGAGTCCAAGTTCGACGGGAGACCACAGCCCTGAAGTAGTCTGGTTGCTTAGATGGGCTCCCCAACCTTCCAGTGACGCGTCGACGAATAGGTGATGAGTGGCTATGAAGGCCCGCATAGAGACACCTTCTAAGACGTTCGATCGGAGCTGCCACCACTGCAGGCTGGAGCGTAGATCGTCTGGAAGTGAGATGATCAAGTCCGGATTGTTGAAAACGAACAAACGGGTTGAGAAAACATCTGCAAGCGCCGCAACTGGAGACGACCTCTGAGTGTCAAATCCTGGGCAGAAGTGAGGAGACCCAGGAGACTCTGCCAACCGCGGAAGGTCATTGGAGCGGTGAGGGCTATGACAATCATGGTCTGGATCTTCTCCCAACGGTCTAAGGGAACTTGAACGAGGCCCAGGTCGGGTCGAAGCCAAGCGCCTATGAACTGTAGAGACTGTGTGGGAGCCAGTCGAGATTTCTCGATGTTGATAATCCAACCCAGCTGCTTGAGAAAGTCCATGATGAAGGCAACATGTGCAGTCAGCCCTGTCTTGCTGTGACACCTCATCAGGCAATCGTCGAGGTATGGGTAAAAGGATATACCTCTGCGATGCAGGAAGCGTGACATCGGAGTCGTGATTCTGGTGAACAGCCATGGCGCTATGGATATCCCAAAGGGCAGGACTTTCCATTCGTAATGCCGACCCTGTAGCACAAACCGTAGGTAGTGATGGAAATCGGCATGCATCGGAACGTGCAGGTAGGCGTCCTTGAGATCTAGCGAGGCAAGCCAATCCCCCGGTCTGATCACGGCTATGATATCTCGCAACGTTTAACATCTTGAAGGTCGGAGGAGGAGACAGATAGCGGTCGTTGAAGACCGCCAAGTTGTGAATCATTCGCAGCTCTGGAGAATCTTTCTTTGGTACGAGAAAGATGTTCCGAGTAAAATCCGGGTGTTAATTGTACTTCCGAAATGCTGCGAACGGCTCCCTTCTCCACCAGCTTGTTGACGGACTCCTGTAGAACCTTGATTTGCGCAACGGAATGCCGCGGTTCTCGAGGTGAAGTGGTCAATGGAGGGATGGCAGACAATTGCAGACGATACCCTGTCTTCAAGATCGACGTGACAAACGGATCTTGGCAAAGTGTCTGCCAGTTTCGCCAATAACGGCGAAGTCGACTTCCGACCATGGATCTTTCGACCGGTGTGGTACACACCGGAAGCGTCAAAAACCGAATCGTTGTTCTGGTTCAAAATCAGGGGCAGGCGTAGGTTGAAGCAATCTGAGCAATCCACGATCTGTTGGCTGGCGTCAACGTCGACCAGGCTTCCCCTGGGTCCGAGCTGGCGGACCGGATGGTCGTCTGACCGGAAACCTTCGAGAAGGTTGACCTCGAAAGGAACCTCTCCAGCGTTTAGATGGTGGTTGTGGTGTGAATGTAGACTTCCGCTTTGTAGATTCCAATGTTGAAATAAGTTGCAACGCTTTGACAGTTGCTGTCGACTGTTGGTCCCTTATCATTGGCCTTCACCACCTCAGAAATTTTGCCTGCAAAAAGCTTAGTTGCTGACCACGGTTGAGCTAACAGCTCCTTCTTATGCTGAAAATCCAAAGTGGATCTCTTTAAATAAGCCTGGCGACGATATTGCATTAACATCGAGGACATCGAAGTCACCGAAGACGTCAGGAAAGCTAGCATCTGCGCTGATTGCTGAAATAGCGCGTAGCACCGTGCATCTTTTGCCTGGGTGGCCATCGCCGCAAGGAAAACGTCCAAGTAAAGATAATACAAACAAGCAACGTCTCTGGGCAGTATCCATGGCTTGTACTTGTTTGTCTGTCAAATCCACGGTTGACGACTTCCCAAGACGGTGAACGTCTTTCATCCAAGGACGGAGCTACATCTGTAAAGGTCATGTCAAATACCGGATACATACGGTGACCCCAAGTCGGGAAGGCGACGAAAGACGCTGTGTCTTTAAAAGTGCGGTCTAAATCCGTCGCCACCTCGGATACGAGTGTACCGGCAGCCAAGGAACGGATCACCACATCTTCCGGAGGGACATCAGTCGCTATCATCGGTGTCGGCCCCTTCTTGGACGGCGTTGGTGGATGTGGCAAGGACGGCAACATGTCATAGACTGCCGCCAAGCAATCCCTCATATTCATATGATCAGAAGATTCAGTCTCATCAATGACGGAAACCGCTGTAGGCGCTGCATCTCCAAAGTCTCGAAGCACTCGAGCACAGGCTAATCGATCCGCCGAAACAGAATTCACTGGTGAACCGGACCGTGGACGGTCCCGTCGAGAACCCTCTGAAGCGTCAATAGAAGGTCTGCGCTGCCGATCCACGGAACCCGTAGGGAGACGTGCAGGTCGTGGGGAACGGCTACGAGCCCGGCTCCGTTCCCGGCTCCGCTGCGCCGAAGATGACTTTGAAGATCGGTGATCCTTGGAGGCCGTGGAACGCCTAACTGATTGAGTCGGCTTGTCCGAGGGCTGCGTAGTAACTGCAGGCCTGTCATCTGAAGTCTTGCATCCTGGAGCCGCACCCCCCGAAGAGGGGACTTGAACCGGACCTGGTCCCAAACCCGCCGGTTGTGGTAAGGCCGCCATTGACGCCATAGTCTCTTTCAGCATAGTAGGTAGCATCGAACGTAATACATCTGCTATGGAGTCCGCAATTGACGGCGAAGATTCCACTTTCTTGGCTCTCGCCGACAGCACCTTCAAGTAAGCCGCGAACTCGACAGTAGACAGGCCCGAACACAGGTCGCATCTCGAAGAGAGGCTACAAGGAACACGGCAACCCGGACATAATTCATGAGGGTCGCCGCCTGCAGTGAACTTCTTACAGCGTAGGCACGCTCGTACCTGACGCTGAACATTAACATCTGACATGATAATAAGTTTTCAATCTGTGAAAGAGAAAGAAAAGAAACCATGACACAAACACAAAGTCGGTCAACAAAGACGCCATTTTGCAAATGGCGTCCGACACGACAACCGGCAATATAATAACATTTCATGTAATTAACACTTGGCAAGTCAAGCGAAATACGCGAAACATACGAAAGGTAACGAATAAGGTGGAAAAAAAAAAAAAACATTCCACCTAACACCAAGCCAGTCAATACAGACGCCATTTTGCAAATGGCGTCCGACACGACAACCGGCAATATAACAACATTTCATGTAATAACGCTTGAAAGTCAAGCGAATACGCGAAAAGAACATACGAAGCTATACGAAGCTAACGAAATATAAGGTGAAAAACATTTCACCCAACACGAATACAAAACCAAAGGTCTTATAAAAAAAGTTGACTCCAAAACAGAGCCAAACAAAAGACGTCCAGACCCTTTCGCGAAGAGAAAAAGAAGGAAGTTACAGTCATGTGACCGGAACTAGAGAGCAGTATACAGTAGAAGAATTTAGGCCATCCCATTGGCTGTTGGGATGTTCGGACCAGACCACTTGCGTGGGGGGGAGGTGCACTTGTTTGAGGACAGGTAATGTCTATAGAAATGGCCGAACCAAAATTTGTTCCAGTGTGAGTCCTGCATGGTATAACTGGTCGACTGAAAGTATGTTTAATCATGAAAAAAACAAAACAACCGTCTCAAGTCTTGTGGATATACACGAACTGTGTGTTTTCAAGGGACAACATACTGTCCTAGAAGCAAGCACTAGTTTAAAGACATCCCAAAGAATTTGAGTGACCGATCCATACTGCCCGATGCTATGAAGGACGCATTATGACCAAACCGGACACCTGTGGCCGCGGCAGTGTGGTCATTGAGGACCACAAGTTCACTCCACTGCTTGCAGAGGTAGGCCCTGAAATATAACACAGCCAATTGTAATACTGAATGAATGAATGAACGAATGAACGAACAAACAAACGAACGAACGAACAAACAAACAAACGAATGAACAACACCCCAGCATGAAAAATACATCAGCTGTGGGATATCAAACAGAGGTAAATATATGAATACAAAAGACAAACTGAGTGAAACTTTTTAAATCTTGATGCAAGTAAAATGTGCAAACCACACTTTACAGACAGTTGAACGACATAGTAAATTTCAACCCTAAACATTTATTCAGGCACAGATATTTAGAGGAAGGGTACTGGGGGTGTACACCCCCTCACCTGATCCTCAAAGTGCTTCGACATACAAATATAGTAAATTTACTCTTTTAGTGGAAAGGAGGAGTGTTTTTATAATGATGCATGAATATTCAAGAGTGAAACCCCTCTAAACCAGATACCCTTGGGACCAAGTAAAATGTCTGGTTATAAAGAGGAATCCGGTTTAGAGAGGTTAAATTCTTTACTGATTTTTTAAAAAAGGACCATGGAAAATGTCTGTTTTTTTAAGGGAATTCCAGTTTACAAGAGGGTCCGGTTTTTTTTTAGGGAATTCCAGTTACCAGAGGGTCTGGTTTTGAGAGGTTTCACTGTACACTGAAATATTGTAGGTGCTCTTTTTCGATGTAGCATCCACTCTCTAAAACCAAATAACGAGTTGTTTGTTATTAATTAATTAATTAATTCATATTCTCTTTTAACCAGAGAAGCAATACCAAAATGATCGTTAAAGACACCTCTATGGGTAGCCTTTACCGCCAGATGCGAGTACACATTAATAAAGGCTGTATTACTGACCTGATATCAGAACCTGCTACAGCCAAATACGTTCCACTCTGATCAAAGCTCAAGTTCTTCACCTACAAGAAAAAACAGAACGCAAAATAATTTTCACATCTTACATATTCCAAGATCGAGATTGAAAGAGAGAAGAGAGGAGGAAAGAAGCAGAGGAAAGGGTAGAGGCTGGGGGGGGGGGAGCTGAGGAGCATTTGGTTAGGAAAGGTATGGAGAGGGGCGGGGAGGGGATAAGAAGGACAAAGGGAGTGGAAGGGGAAGGAAGATGAGAGAAATGCTTACTGAAGTACTGTGAGGAGAGGAGGGGGGGGGGGGGGCGCGGCGGCGGCGGCTACTCCTACCAAGAAACAGTAAGGGACATTTTGTCTGCATTTTCCGAAAGACAGAACATCACATGTCACAGCTTTTATTTTAAAATAACAGTCACAGGGCACTGGTTGGGAGAGTAAACAACCAGAGCACATCAAGGCCAATCGATCCGGCGACCCACTGCACATCAAGCAAGCACTCTACCACTGAGCTACATCTCATCTTTAACACATTGAGGAGAAGGATCGGATTACTTCACTAGTTAAAACATTACCTCGTATTTCTCATCCAAAGTGATCGTCTTGAAGTTCTTAAGTTTGCGCAAATCCCAAAGTTTAACAACCGAATCTTCAGCAGATGTGGCCAGATAGTAACCTGTAAAAACAACATCAATCCATAACATCAGAATCTTTAATAACAAGTAATAACAATATCAATTCATAACATCAGAATCTTTAATAACAAGTAATAACAATATCAATTCATAAAATCAAAATCTTTAATGATGAGTATTAACAATATAAATTCATAATATAATTCATACAGAATACTCGGATAATAACTTGCAGTAGTTAAATTTCCATTATATTCATTAGTTTAAAGACATCCACACAAAAAAAGTTGGTTTTATTTAACGATGCCACTAGAGCACATTGATTTTTTATCTTATTGGCTATTGGACGTCAAACATATGGTCATTCTGACACTGGTTTTTTTTAGAGGAAACCCGCTGTCGCCACATAGGTTACTCTTTTACAACAGACAGCAAGGGATCTTTTATTTGCGTTTCCCATAGGCAGGATAGCACAAACCATGGCCTTTGTTGAACCAGTTATGGATCACTGGTCGGTGCAAGTGGTTTACACCTACCCACTGAGCCTTGCGGAGCACTCACTCAGGGTTTGGAGTCGGTATCTGGATTAAAAATCCCATGCCTCGACTGGGATCCGAACCCAGTACCTACCAGCCTGTAGACCAATGGCCTAACCACGACGCCACCGAGGCTGGTTAGATATCCACAAGGTCCAGCCATAGCAATGCGAGTTTGTTCATTTTTGGTTGAATGTCACTTTATATTGGTTTTTCAGTTTGCACACACCTTTTTGTGGTTTATACCCCAGTGAATATGAAAAATATAACAGACAATAAATAACAATTCAAAACAACAAAATCTTCAGATCTGTTAAAAAAACAATATCAATTCAAAACATAGGAAACATAAATAGCCAATATAAACAACAGGGATGTGCGAGGGGATGAACAAAAAAGCTTACTGCGACTGGGGTCCTCAATTTTAACATTGACTGCACGGTGTAAAATCCTCATGATGGTCGGAGATTCATTTACGATTCAGCTTCTTTCTTCCCAAGTCGAACAAAAGCTTTCAAATAGCACATCCTGGATTGGACAAAACTGACCAATCACAGCAAAGCTGACAAAATCCAGCCAAGGGAATGTACTACACGTGAATACTACTTGCGATCACGCGATACTAATTTTGACCTAACGCTTGTGTGTGGCGGTCTCTATCAGTCAAAAGGTGCATCGTTTTGTTTTGGGTTGGTTTTTTTAGACAAATGGAAAAGCGCATTTAAGTGTTTATGCATAGCTCTCACATCCCTGAAACAAGTCTTTACTAACCGTTCTCTGAGAAGGCAATGCTGGTGATTGGACCCTGGTGTCCTGGGAAATTGGCTACATTGGTGCGTTCCTTCAAGTCCCAGATCTTAACGATGGAATCCTCCGTGCCCGTTCCGAAGATGAGACCGTCGGGGTGGAACTGTGCACAGGTCAATGCAGAAGCCGACTGCGTTGATGTCTCACCAACTTTGGTCAAAACACGGCCAGTTCGTATGTCAGAAAACGCCCAGTGCTAATAATAATAATCAAAGTTTTAAATGCAAAAAAAATACAATAAGAATAGGAAATATTTTTATCATTATTGTGACGTGATTTGCTATGCATGTTTTAAATATTATGACACAAATTTTCTAAAGTAATAATAGTAGTTGCTAATCAATTTTCAAACTGATCAGCAACTTGTCACTAATCAAAATTTTGAAAACAAAATAATTTTTGAATACATGTCTAGAACTAATTTGACAAATTTAAGTTAAAATTAACAAACTGACTCTCTATTTATGTATGTACAACATAACAGTGTTAAAAACAGCTTTAGTGAATATGGGGTGGGGAAGTTATGGATGCCACATACTGTAACTGTTCATAACAGTAAAATTAAGTCAGTACTTGGCGGTGAAAGCAATTCCTTAGTATAAGAAAAAAGAAGAAGTACAGTTTAACAGACAGATTCCTTTCTTTGTCATTCAGCATTTACTCATCAATGGATTAAACTCTTCGGACCACTCTAACTCATAATAGTTACATTTTCATGAAATCATAGCAAGGTTCCAGAGACATAAAAACACCCTGAACATACACAATGACAGTTGTATTTAATATTTCCTACCATGTCGAGGGAGCAGCTGAGAAGGTAGTCTCCGGTGGCGTGCAGGCTGATTCCCGTGACCGGCGCGTCGTGGGCTCGAATCACTTGGGCACACTGCGCTGTGGCCACGCCCCACACACGTATCGTGTTGTCAGGAGACGCCGAGAATACCAATTCCTACAAAATAAAAACAGCAAACTTCTATCATTTTACATTATGCAAAGCATAAGATACATATTGAATATTAAAGGCTGACACAAAATTAAACAATGTGTCACTGAAATCCCTTCTCCCAACATGCAAATTACAAACTCAACATTTAAATTAAATGAAAAACAGAAAACACTTTAAATACAATACAATATTGTTGTTAGGATTATGGCAGCACTCTACCATTTCCAAAAGTGTTACTTTCTTTAGCAGCTTAATATAGTCTGCTTTTAAAAATAATATAAAATACGTAACTGCCTTTTCACATCTTTCGTTGATATTTACAACTAGGTTGACATCTGTGGTATATAAATAACACATTACTTTGAAATTACTTGTGTTTATTAGTAAATTTTATCAATTGTGCATACGGTATGTTGAGTTATATTTATAACAGCAATATGAAGCAGTTCTCTGGCTTAAGGGTGGATAACTCAAGCTATATTGATTTTTTGCAAGGTAGTTACCAAGAGACTGGACTTACTAAAAATAGAAGACATGTAGCCCTCTTGATATTTCACTATTTTTCACAGAATATATTCAATATAAAAATTCGACTAAAAAGCATATAACAGTAAATGGTGGTGTTGTTACGGAACACTCATCTAAGCCATCTAAGAGTTTTATAGAGACCTGGGCCATTTTCAGGTTTTAAAATGAACTGACCTCCTCTGGGTGATAAATTACACTGGTGACCTTCTTCGTGTGACCTTTAAGAATGGCTATGACCTGTTCCGTGTCTTTGTTGAAGACTACAGCATTTTTGTCATTTCCACCTGGGGAAAAAAATAATAACATGTTAAACTTTTTTTTTAAATAAATAAATAAATGAACATTTAAAAATACCCCATTACACGTAACGCTGGATTTAAACATTTTCAAAACCTTTTCTGTACCCATTGCTCATCAAAAGTGCACATAAAAAAAAGAGAAGATTTTCTATGGAATATTTTTATTTTAAAAGAATACACTGGCATTACATATTCTTCTACTAGAATATGGCTCCCGAAAATATTGTTGTTAACAGTCACTAAATTTTTATATTAATATGACATAATGCCAACACTATTAATTAATTAAGTTTCTGGAATTTGTGAAATGAACAGAGAAAACAGATAGAAATGAAATGAAATGTTTTATTTAATGACACACTCAACACATTTTATTGACGGTTATATGGAATGAATGAATGAATGAATGTTTAACAACATCCCAGCACAAAAATACACATCAGCTATTGGGTGTCACAAATGGTGATGGTTATATGGCGTCAGACATATGGTTAAGAACCATACAGATACAGAGAGGAAACCCGCTGTCGCCACTTCATGGGCTACTCTTTTCGATTAGCAGCAAGGGATCTTTTATATGCACCATCCCAAAGATAGGATAACACATACCATGGCCTTTGATATACCAGTCGTGGTGCACTGGCTGGAGCGAGAAATAGCCCAATGGGCCCACTGACGGGGATCGATCCCACACCGACCGCACATTGAGCAAACGCTGTACCACTGGGCTACGTCTCTCCCCGCAGAACACAGATAGGTTAACTCACCAGTAACAATTCTTGATGTATCTCTCAGGCAGACATCAAGAGCAAGAATTCCAGGAATACTGGCACTGTGCAAACCCTGTAGAAATTAGGAAAATAATGCACAACCCATTACATCTCAACTAGCATGCATAATACATTTCGTCCAAACAAGAATACTTAAATAATACACTGCACTGAAAGAATTTTGTTACATTTTTAAAACTTAACGTTTGTCACACTAACAAAAATGTACCTTTTCATTCATCCTGCTATAATGTGAATGAAAGTTATTGCCAACATAAGCTGTAAGTATTCTCATCATGGTTACCCAGGGCTAGCTCTGGGTCATCAGAAAATGTCGCCAAATTATCTAGAAAATGCCAAACCTATAGCTATTTTCCAACAAAATATCAATCATTACACAAATTGTTTTTCGCCAAATTAAAATAAAATTCGCCAATTGTTCCTAAAATTCGCAACTGGCAAATCTGGCAAGTGGCAGAGCTAGCCCTGTTTAAACGAAATACAATATAAAACAAAACCCACACACTCAACATATTAATTAAAAATACATAATATTATATCAGGCAAATAACTGTACCATTACTTATAAATTGCACCAAAGTGTACCCATCTAGATGTTGTGTTATACTAGAGCCCACGCTCGATAATTCCTCAACAGTTACATATACGTACAGTGTGTGAAGCCAGTTGTCTGTACTGTCGGATATCTTCAACTGTTGCCAAACCTTCGGGAACTGTTTTACCTCTCTGAAAAAGAAAAGAAAGAAAAAATAAATAACAGTAAAGGTGTGTTGGAAGACTTTACACTGATCTATGCTTCAAAAGCCGAAATAATCTTGTATTAGGTTTAAACTTAAATTAAAGCACTATTACAATTTTGTTTTAGATGCTGTAAGTTGGAGCATCCAGTCCAGATTGCAAAATACTTTTAAAAAATAAGCTTGAGTTTAGGACTGATTCTTCAAAATAATCCAGTTATAAGGAAAACTTAATCGATACCCTGCATGAACAAATTATCACTCCCAAAATATAACCTGTATATTTTGTTGCAAGAAAATGGATAAAATCTTGGAAAACAATTAGTAGTTACAACACAGTTACAACACATTTACATACCTTCTTACGTTCAGCTGTAAGCAATGTGGCTTTGTCTTGGAGCTATAAAACAAAACAAAATATGATGGAAAAAAACGGGAATTTTTTTTTTATCATTATACTTAAAGATACCATATCACCTGTTGAATCAGCAGTCAGTCCCTCCTGAATTCCACGATTCCGTGGACGCGAAAAATTTTGCAGAATTTGCACCATCGTGCAGAATAGTTGTTCGTCCGCGGAAAATCACTTTTTGTGCAGAACAGGTGCAAAATTCATAATTTTAGGCCATGGAATTTGTCTTAAACGCTGCAAAATGTTCAATGTTTCTGAATTGTAACATTAAACATGGAATTTTAATAGTGTATACTTTCCATGCAGTAATAAATAGAAACATAAATCATTTGTTTCTTTTGTTTTAAGTTATTACAAGCTGGACTGGTAACCGCTTCAGTTACTAGTCTGCGTAACCTGCGTTTGGAACCAGCCTTTAGTTTCTGTCATTGAATCGGAAATTCTCGCAAGGTAGAGCGCAATGGATTGTGGCGAGATGTTCCAATCGTTGCTCGGTGCGTTGGTTATGGAAACCGACGAAGACAGGTTGTAATTACATTTTGACAGATTCCACATATACGAAATAGGATTCAGCACTTCCATTCTATTTAATATAAAATAATTATATTAATATATAAGTATCGATTGTTGGAATCGTGATGTTAAGCAACAATATTTAAGTATTTATTAATCACAAATCACATTTAACAAAGAATCCGTAAGCGTAAAAACAGGTGGTTTTCCATTTCAAGTTTTAATGATTCAATCTTCCGGAAGCACCCGTCTGCTTAAAACATAAATCGTCTGCTTTTTCGCGATTTTTAAATAAATCTAACATTTTGAACATCTAGTTTTAATTTTAAGTGTTATTTTTCAGTTTTATATGTTGCAGAATTTATCAAATTTTACCGCAGAATATGTCAAATTTTACCGCGGAATTTTAAAATGTTTGCTGCGGAATTCAGGGGGGAGTGAGCAGTTATTAATTATTTAACTGAGTACATATAAAACAACATAAATATTGCAAAATTTAAATAATTTCTGCAACCAAAATTTGGTTCAAGTGATTTTTACCTAAGTAACAGTAAACCAATTGTTCAGATGAGTGAATTATATAATACTTGTCCAATGGCTATGTTTGCGTTACGCCTATTATACAGTGTGTAAAGCGATTATACGGTTCACATGTTCAATTCTTAAAATATTGATTTTACAATCCATTACACCTCCAGGGAGTGGTCTACGAATTGAGGCGCATACCACCCTGATAAACATACAATGACGATAAAACACGTGTGACCTACTTTCTGTATGACCTCGTCAGTCATGCCGGCCTCCTCCAAGGGTTGTTGGGCAGCTTCAGGTCCTGCTTCTGCTGCATACGCCTGTTAAAAGAAAAATGAAGAATTAAATAGCATAAGATTACTACCGCTCTCCCACAAACTCACCTGGACAGTTTTAGGCATGACAAATGGAGCATCTTGCAATAACCATTTTTTATTAGATTTTATTTGAAAGTTTGTGTGATTGCTCACCTGGCACCATTTCAGGGGAGTGATCTTCAGCTTGCCTTGATTTTGCTTGTGGCGAAGACTGTAGAGGATGTTGTTGCCATATTTAAAATTGATGAACATAAAACAACCCACAAACCAGAAAATAATTAAAAGAAAATAGAGTTGATGAACTAGCTAGAAAACTTAAAAAGTCATCTTTCTTCCTGGTTGGTAAAGATCCTACTGCGGTTTACATAAAAACTAGTTTAATAATATATTAAAGGGACATTCCTGAGTTTGCTCCATTGTAAGATGTTTCCGACTAATAAATATTTCTACGATTAAACTTGCATATTAAATTTTAATTTTTTTTTTTGAATATCAGTGTCTATATATTCAATGTGTTTCTGGTCGTCTTAATATTTCTAAGAAGCCCAAACTGGATTTTGTCTTCAAATAATTTCGTACGTATGAAAATTATTTTTTTTAGGAAATTTAACCTAGTACAAATATTAGAACACGTTTAATATACAGCCACTAATATTTTATGCAGAAAAATATATTTGATATGTAATTACAATCGTTAAAAAGTATCTGTTAGTCGATAACATCTTAAAAATTGTAGCAAACTCAGGAATGTCCCTTTAAAACAAGGGTCCTAAAAATATTGGGTTTTTTTTTACCTGAAAAGCAATAAGATCATGACTTTAACTAACCCCCCCCCCCCCCCCCCCCCAATCCAAACACTGTTCAGATTGTGAAAAACATTGACATTTATGGTCGATCCCCAAAAAGTCTGTTTTATTAAAGTTATACTTACAGGCGCAGGTACTGGAGGTGCATAGCCAGGAGCACCTGCTGTGATTCCAGCCTGTGGCTTCAGTGTGGCCAAAGCTGGGAAAATAAACAGAGTAACACAGAATTATAACCTACACAATATTAAATGTCTAACAAAAACTTTAATCTTTTATCGAGTATATCCAATACTAAATGTATATTTTTTTTAATACTCGATTCACAGAATGCACAAGTTTGGAAACTGTCTGAACTAACTTTCTACTGTTAATCATCCGTCCATATGTGAGTTACTCACGACAAAATTTGTTACTGTGCCAGCCTCTGTTTGCTATAAGCCCCAGAAATCAAACATATTCATTAAATTGTATATAAATAAAATTACATAAATTCGGATATGAAGAAACTTGAGTGTTTTTGTTATATTTAATATGAATATAATCTGATCTCTCACACGGTGCATTCATACACTTTGCTATCAAGCAAAGTCCAATACTATCCTGGACTTTTTAAGGCATTTTTAATAATATATTTAAAATTTTAAAGTATTTTTCTGCAATCACCAACATCCCAGTAATATTACAATGTTTTGAAAAAAGCTGCCAATGTCTTCTTGTATGATTTTAAATGGTTGGAGGACAAAATGGTCCACAGATTTTCATAAACATAACCTCCCACTATGGGTATACAATTTACACTGCTCTTCTTTCAATACTGAAAATCAATAACATCTTACCCTCTCGGGCAGCTGTGACTTCCTTGGTGAGTCGAGCTATCACACGACAGGCAGCATCATGCTGATACAGGGCGTGAGACAATTCTGAAATCACGTAAAAAAAACCCACGTCATTAAATTAAACACACCAAAATACACAGTTCAATGTATCATATAATAGCTAGCATATCCAGAGTAATCAAAGTATTGTGATATTTTTCTGATCACATACTTTGAAAATTTGATAACTTTCCAAGTTAGATGTAAATTAATCGAGGTCAAGGCATTATGTTTATTGACATTTTCAGGGCTCGAACTTAAGAATTTGTCTCCCACAGCGATTTTTAAAAGAATTGCCATGGGTGAAACAGTCCACAGACGGCAATTTTGAGCCTGCCTATGGTTGCACAATTGTTTTAAGTGACCTTTGCAGCAAATAAACCTGACTGAAATGCTATCTTGTTATATGTAGACATCTTTTAAATGTGCAAATGTTAAATATTGGCAGATAATGTACACCAGCTGTATACATCTGGCCATTGTTGAGCAGCTTTATTGATGGCACAAAAGTGCCATCAGTGATGCTCGCTACCTATGGCAATTTATAGTTGGTGCTGCCGTTAAGTTCGAGCCCTGATTTTAGCAAATGCATTACAGTGACACTCCATAATTAATGTATACATTCATAGTCATCAAACAAAAACATTTCAATAGCAACTTAACACTGTAAACTGTTCAGCATTCATAAACAAAAAACTTTAAGCACTAGTTTATTTTTATGTAAGGATATCCAAAATGATGTCATTTTCATTCAAAAAGACACTGCGTAACATATTCTTATGTCATTTGACTATCGAATAATGGCCGACTAGAATTAAAGTTACATATGGAGTTTACAAAAGCATGTTGTATAAAGCTTATGATAAAGAGATTATTATCCATGGGTGTTTCGGTATCATCAATATCTTATATTAGAAATAAAAATAATGAATTATGCTTACATAATATAATTTTTATTCCTAATATATGATATTGACAATACGGAAACACAAACTGATAATAACCTCTATGTATGCACATATCTCTCACACACACAAACAATGGATGTGGTACTATGACCAAAACCCTAAAGTGCAATATTCAAATATACATTTAGGAGCATTTAGTAGTGCTCAGGAGTTTACACAGGGCTTACCATGTCCATTATCAAATTAGTCAATAGCTCATTTGTATACAATATGGCTACAACATTTAGCATTTGGCTAATAATTTTTTTTTAATTAGCCACTTTTGAATAATTTTCAAGGAAATACTTTAAAAATGTGAAAATTGGCTAGAATAAAGTTCTTTCCAGTGTGAGCTCTGAACACGTCATTAACAAAGGCATTGACTTTGAGCATCCTTTAACCTTTTTTTATATTTGTTTTGGAAAATCAATGATGATTTTGAGTTAGGAAAGTTGTATTTTCTGTTTAGTGCAACGTAACTGTCAAGATTTTTTTATCATAATAAAATTTTACCATTTTACAAGAAATAGATTAATGAATTATCATGACTTGAATCTTATTTTATTTCCATCTGACAATCATTCTGTAATCTTGATTTTGATGAAATTAATACAATAGTGTAAATGTGAAGTATTTACATTGAATAAATGATTATTTAACGACACCCAACCCCACAAAAAAACAAATTCCCTGTACCCACCCTGCCTTGCAGTCTGCAACTGTTGACGTAAAGTAAAACTGTGTAACATGACGGCATCCTGAAAGAAAAACATACACTCTGTAATTTAATATAATAATAGCAATTTAAATAAGTAAATAAATAAATAAAAATTCTTAAGACAAGTCAACAGATGTATATTTTAGATACAGATACAATGTGTACTGCAAGTAACAGACTTCCCGACATACTCCAAACTCAAATATAAGTATGTCACTGATCAGAAACTTTTATTGTACATTTTTTAAAGTGCAAAGTAGTTCAAGTTTGATGTTAGCTGGATCATAAAATGGATTCCCATCTGACAGACATCGTCAAAAACATGGTACTTTTATCAAATGTATCAAACATCATCTCTGTCCAACCTATTGAATAAAACATTCTTCGTAACTAAAACAATAATAGTTACCCATTCATCTTGTAAGGATTTGAGGATTGCAGGAATGCTGGTAGCAGATGGCGGCTTAGGCTTGACAAGTGGAGAACCTGAATAAAATAAGTTAAATAAATAACAGTTAAAGTTTGTTTTGTTTAACGACACCACTAGAGAACATTGATTTATTAATCATCAGCTACTGGATGTCAAACATTTGGTAAATCTGACATATATTGTAAGTGAGGACACTGGCAAACTGTTTTCATTAGTAGCATCATCCCACAAACAGGATAACACATACAAATGGCCTTTGATATACTAGTTGTGGTGCACTGGCTGGAATGAGAAATAGCCCAATGGGCCCACCAACAGAGATTGATCCCAGACTAACTATACAGTTATAAGAACTAGCCTTACAAACTTTTGTAAAACTAGTCTCTGCAGAATTTAGACAGCCTTCTACTTTGAAACACAAATATCACACAATACAATCTGGAGATTTTTCAAAGACTGGAAAAAGGACATGATCTTCATATTAGTTGACTGGAAAAAGTACACGATTTTCATATTAGTTGACTGGAAAAAGTACACGATTTTCATATTAGTTTGTCAGCCATGAAACAGCAAAAACAATGTTAATCTCACAGACAGGCTTAGAGTTGCATATATAGTTAAATGCTGTACAAGTGTGCTACAATACACATTTTCCTGACACTGTATAATTTTTTTTTTATAAACTTACTTTTAACATCAATGAGCATGTCCACAGACAACTTCTCCGAATTCATGGGATCTGTCCCATTCTCCTGTATGTACTTCTCAATGAGTCGTTTCTCGAACATGTGGCCTGACGCTGGGGATATGACTGGGTGCTCTGGCACTTCATTACTGACTGTGACAATGAAAAAAAAACAATAATTAAATTTTCTTTTTGTCTGTATATTTTACAGATTAGTTAAATGATGCTAAGGTTTTTGCATTACTATCTTGATGACCCCTCAATAAGTAACCCCTCCCCACCCAACTTGCACTAATTTTCTGCAATTTGTTGGATTATTCATGCAAGAAAGAAATGTCTTATTTAATGATGCTCAACACAATTTTATTTAGGGCTATGTAGAGTTGGACATATATACGGACCACAGACATAACTTTAGAGAAGAAACCTGCTATCACTACTCCACATGTTACTCTCTTTGATTAGCAGACTAGGATATTTTATATAGTACATGCAACGGCCTTTTAAAAATAAGTTGCAGAGAACATATTTTAATATATATAGAAGCTTTCTCTCGAACCAGTTTATTAGTCCGAACTGTAAAATTAAACGACTAAGTCTATCCGAAGAAATACAAAAAATTATTTATGCAGGGTTTCTAGAATTTTTATAAAATCCACTAGCCATGTGATCAGTGATTTAAAAAATGTACTAGCCATGATTAAAAATTCACTAGCCCTACTTTACAGTTAATATAATTTTACTAAATAATAGTAAAAACTGGATATGTCACCTAAAGAGAAAAATATAACTTAAAAACAATAACATTGTGGGGTGGGTGGGGTGGAGGGTAGGATATTCATATTTACAAAATAGAATTAACTGCAATATTTGACAAACAATTTTCACTAGCCGTCGGGCATGGCAATAGTAGTTATTTACTAGCTCAACATTGAATATCACTAGCCATGGGAGTGGGGCTACCATAATCTGGAAGCCCTGATTTATGTACAAAGTTTTTATTGACCCTTTCACATCAGTCACAAAGTAAGTTATTATAAATTTGGAAATGGAACGAATTAATCCTAGAAGGTATTTATTTCTCAGCAGATTATTTGGTAACTTGCACACACAAATAGTAATTTTGTGTTGTTTTCGAAATCACTTTTACTGAAATTATTAAGAGAAAACATTTTGTTTAGACGGATAGGACAGACTATAGCCCTCTTACCGTAAGAGTACTCGGGCTAGCGTATCATGTGATACGTTATGGAGGAGTGAGCAGGCTCTTATGTCATTTCTTCAAACCAATTGTCACATTTTTATTCATTAAGTAAAATGCAGCCAATCAATGCCAATACATATTTTATTTAAAAACTGTACAGTGCTGTCCGGTGTATCGGCGCACCTAAGTCAGGGCGTCTAGATTATGGTAGCCCCACTCCCATGGCTAGTGATATTCAATGTTGGGCTAGTAAATAATTACTATTGCCATGCCCGATGGCTAGTGACTTTTTGTTTGTCAAATGTTGCAGTTAAGTCTAGTTTGTAAATATGAATATCCTGCCCCCACTCCAACCCCCACATGTTAGTGTTTTTAAGCTCTATCTCCGTCTTTAGGTGACATATTTGATTATTACTATTATTTAGTAAAATTGTATTAACTTAAAGTACAGTAGGGCTAGCGAATTTTTTATTGTGGCTAGTAAATGTTTTAAATCACTGATCCCATGGCTAGTGGATTTTATAAAAATTCCAGAAGCCATGCCTAAGCATTCAAAGACCATTTTCTATGTGAACACTGAAATACTTAATAAAATGTGTCTCTCACCAATGAAGCAGTGCATAATCTGAGATACACACCAAATTGTTTTATGTCTGTAGTAAATAAACATTTTAAAATGGTGCATAAATATAGGCACCCCCTTGAATCCAAAACGATTTGCATGTCCGGTGATTCGGCGCAGCAGATGAGGATCGGTGACCCCGTTATTTATAAACCGCCCATGACCTCACTTTGTAGCCCATAAACGCTACACTATTGTCCTAGGATTATTTTAGCTGCTTTTTTTTGTTTGTCTTGTTAAAAAATATTACTATGAAAATGAACGATCACACATGACCCATCTCGTGATCAGTTTCGGAATCGTTTTCTTGAGTGGCACAGTACTGCAGATGCATACATGTTTAATGTCATGCATAGCTAAGATGCCTACTTGGATTTTTTTCTCAGGTAGATTGTGTACACACGTGGATCTTATTTCGTTTGTATTATTATAATATATATTTTTTGTAACAATGCGATGATTGTGAACTGGAATGACAGTCAACTAAGGTGTAAAACCTTTGTTTTGTTTGCATTTGTCTGTGTTTTCCTTTTCAGTTTAAATAAAAAGGCACGAGTTCCTTATTTTCCCCATAACGATTTTAAAGAAATATTTGTTAGAATTAGTTTAAGGTTAGGGTTAGCGATAGTTATATACAATATCTTTTAAAACAATTTGTTCTATAAAACCAACATAATGTTTATATTTCGTAATCCAGTAATTCAATACCCCAATAGTGGGGAAAATAAGGAACTCTTTCCAGCAAAATACCAAGTGCACGGAATCACCAGACACACCGATACACCGGACACAGTTTAAGTGCAACCATAAAATCTCAGATGATGCTTCCAGATCTGTGCAAACATTCCCTGTAAAGTGGTTTTTTGTTCGTTTTGTTTTAATCTGGGCCCATTATATTTTGGTAAAGACTACTAAAATTCTTAAATAGCCTGTTACTGGGCTGGTTAGGGAATAAAAGCTAATTTCGTACCCTAAACCCTTTTGTTACTTAATCTTTTTTGTTAAAGTTCTCTCCCTTTAAAGTTATAACCCGTTTATGAGTTGTAAAAAATCAGCTGTATAATGTTAGCAAATTTCTTACTATATATTTCACTTTAAAAATGTTTATCAAAATACTTTTAGTGTTAGAACATATTACGTTGCATTGATCATGAACAATTTATAAATGTTCAAACTTACTCGCACAGCAAAGCGACATGTTGCTTTTGTCACGTGACTTTTGTAAAAAGGTTTCTTAAAAATTGTCTCGGAGAAAACAAGCGGAACAAAGAATTGTTATCTTATGAATAAACGAACGATACCAAGATGAATATTAATTAAGTAAAACATAAAAACAAACACAATTTTCACTAAAAATAGCAAAACAAATTTTAGAAATAAAAACATAAAATATATTCGGTGATACGGCGGATGGCTCGAGGCTATATGCACGGCAGCCGTGTAATTAGTATTCAAGTCAACTGAGGACTGGCTATAAACACGTCCAAAAAAGAAAGAAAAAAGTGAAGTAAAAAGTAAAATTAAGCAAAGTTAATGTAAAATAAACGTAAAGTAAATGTAAAGTATGGGTAAAGTAAAGTAAAATATGGATATGAAGTGAACTTATGGTAACATCTATAGTCCGTCCCACGGGGAACGCCTTTTTTTATGCTATATAATTTACTACAAGTTATTTATTTCTGAGCCGATTGTTTTCTAAATTGGATACAACAATAGTTGGGGGGGGGGGGGTTATAAAAAAATATTATTATTATTTCTAAAACACTTTTACTTTTCTTCTTACGTCAAACCAAAACTGAAATTATTTAGAAAAAAACAAACATTTTTGTATGATGATGGGACGGACTAAGCGTTATTATATTTATAGCATACGAAGCTAAGCCGATGGTGTGGCAAGTGTCTGTTGTTGATCTCTATCTCACTGGTTTCTTCAATTCTCGTTATTGTAAGCTAAGCACCATAGCCAATATTGTAGCTACGGAAAGTGCATTCAATCAACCATACCATAGTATCTGTAATGGTGATGTCATTCATACAGAACTAAGAACTATACATAGCATGAAAAAACACCTCCACTTGATTATAGAAAACATCATGGTCTGTAGAACCACCGAAATTGTATTAAGCATCACTGCCGGTACATCTACTAGACAGTTGACTATTCACTATCTGTGGCTAAATGTCATGTGCACTTCCCCAACTTGATGATCCATAAACGAATCCAACCCAGAAATAGAGATGTCGTTCATGGTGAACTGAGCACTAAGTAGGGTCTCCACGAGTATTCGAGTACTCTGGCACAGGTCGAGTCTAGCAACTCGAGACTCCATTTACAGGACTCGAGTATCTGTACAAAGTGGAATACAGTGATCAACTATAATACATTGGACAGTGTAGGACAATAATTTTAGCAGTAGATAATCAACGATATAAGTTACACAATAATTATAAGATCATGCGCTAGTTTCTCTTTTTAAACTGGCCGTCCATCCATCACAACACTGAACATATCAACCGGTTTCTAAATGCAATACAATGGCATGATTTGGCATCCATGTTCAGTGCTGGAATTAAGATGCATAATGCTATTGTACTCGGTTCTGGGTCGAGTTTGACCTTCGAGTATTCGAGTCCAATATTTTGGACTCGTAGAGGCCCTAGCACTAAGCACATTGGCCAATATCTAAGAACCACCTAAATTGTGCTAAACACCATGGCATGTAGACACTACTGGATGGTTTATTATTCACTCTCTGTGAATGTCTACCACACCAACATGATGACCCATAATGATAAGTCCGTCCATCTAAGAAATGGAGATGTCACTCAAGCAGAACTACTTATATGCACCATGGCCTAAAGTTCAAGGACTACGGAAATTGTGCTAAGCACCATGGCCAATACAGTTATAGTTTGGTTTGTTTAATGACACTACTACCACACCTCTTCTCCATCCCATACATGTATATAATTTGCCTATACTGGGCACTTCCTGAATTCCCTTTGTCAGTAATAATCCAGCAAAGTTAATCATAACTGTTAATCTATCAAATCTGAAGCTGAAGTGGACATTGTTTTGTCCCCCACCACTATCCCCACAACATTAAAAGATGAATTACAGGTATTGAAATAATTTCAGAATGGTCGTTCTGGTTACCTCGAAATTCCCAATGGACCACTTGTCAAGAACATATACTTCATTCTCCACCTTTTTTTTTTTTTAATGAACACCACTTAAATTTTGAACAACTGTGTGCTGTTTAAATATAAAATACACACACAAGTATCAGTAACCAGCCTCAGTGGTGTCCTCGATGGTGTTGTGGTTAAGCACTGGACATATGGCTGGTTGGTACAGAGTTCGCAGCCTGGTATCGGCTCCCACCCAGAGCAAGTTTAATGACTCGGTGGTGTACTACCACAACTTCTTCTCTCTCACTAACCACCAACAACTAACCCACTGTCCTGGACAGACAGCTCAGATAGCTGAGGTGTGTGCCAAGGACAGCATGCTTGAACCTTAATTGGATATAAGCACAAAAATAAGTTGAAATGAATCAAGTATCAATAAAACAAGAATAGTGATATGAATAAATAACAAAATATCAGCATGTTTGTGAAAGAATGATAATGGTGTTTGAAAACTTCATACATTTTGTGTAATAATCTGTTCATTGGTTACCAATATTACATTAGTCTGTCTTAGAGAGGATACCTGCTACATTTTTCCATTTGCAGCAAGGGATCTTTTTTATGCACCATCCCACAGACAGGATAAAACATACGACAGCCTTTGATATACCAATCGTGGTGCACTGGCTGGAATGAGAAATAGCCCAATGGGCCCACCAATGGGAATCGACCCCAGATCTACCACGCATCAGGCAGGTACTTGACCACTGGGTTACATCCCGCCCATGGGTAACCAGGCACAATGCTTATTTTGATGCTAAATTAATACCCCCCCCCCCCCCCCCACCACCACCACCACTCTCTGTTTCTGGCATCTTCCAACACCTATGACCTAATTCCATGATGTCATTAGCATGGTTTTGTCATAACAAGGCATTATCAACTTGTAATCAAAGAAAACACAACAGATTTTTCTTTATTTGCATAGCCTGTAATCTTTAATACAATATCACATGTACAGCCTTAAGTAGCACCACAAATATGTATTGGGCCATTATATTATGTTTTAAATAATCCAAAATAATTTCCATGTCTTTATTCATTTCAAAACTACAAACATTCTTAACGTTATAAAAGTGTTTTTACCATCATACAATTTTTATACAGCTTATACATGTATAAAGAGAAAAGATTAACAGTAAAGACAAACTATTTTGTGACAGTAAAAAAATAGACAAAACCTATGGCCTTGCTTGTCAATACATGTATTTTATTTGTATAAAATTCAGAATATTATATCTGTTTTCAATTATTTTTTAATGAGTGTTTGAGAATGACCTACAAAAAATTTGAAACAAAGCATCATAAATATGTTTGGAATTCTTTTAAACTCATTTATTTCAATTTTTATTTGTTTGGCAGCTGAATTAAAAAAATTTTTATTTGTAGTCAAATTTCCACACGGAGTTATTTTTAACAGCAGGATGACCAGAAATGCACTGAATATACAAGTGTAAGTATATAAAAAGAAAGAAAGAAAGAATTTTTTTATTTAACAATGCACTCAACACATTTTATTTATGGTTATATGGCGTGCGCTTTACCACTGGGCTACGTCCCGCCCCCTTAAGTATATATCTCCAACTCCATAAGCAGGTTGGCACTCTACCATGGTGGTGTAAATTGGTGCCATTCTTGTGATTTTCAAAGGCATATCCACCACAGTAGTCTAGGCATCAATGCCTCTCACGTATCATATGAAACCATTGTGCCATGCTGGTTTCAGAAAAACTGGAGAACACTGAAATATTATAATTTGGATAATAAATGGCCAAAATATATTTTACAATGGTTACAAAGACACTTTGAGAAGAGTGCAATAATCACAAGAGGCCAGGGTCAGTAGCTAAAAGGAAAGAAATATTTACAAATGACAATTGCACTTTAAAGCTAATGTGCTCGGTTTCTTTGGTTTCAGACAGTGTGAGTTAGTTTGTTTTCAGTGGCAGATCCAGAAAACCCATGCCAGCGACATGAGGTGGAATGCCAAGGTGATCATAAAAAAAGAAAGAAAATTAATATATAATAAAATTATAACTATCGCAAAATTTACGAGGGGCCCAGGCCCCTGGGGCCTCCCTTCGATCCGCCTCTGGTTTTGTGTAACGAAACCACTGGAGCACATTGATTAATTAATCATCGCCTATTGGATGCAGAGAGTGCGAGACAGGAGTTCCATATATCTGAATGACAAAACTGCATACCTCAATCAAAATTGTATTTCCACACAAGGCAGAGTTGAAATTAGTTTTTTAGGCAAAGGCGGGATTGCCTCCCTTATCCACCATCAGGTACTCATGCCTGGGAAGACTGCCACTCCCCACCCCATCTTTAACATATGAATTTCAAATATTTTTTAGGGTTCAAGATAATTTACTTGATTCAAGTCATATAACATATATTGCTTTAAAAAGAGAGCAAAATAGTATTTCACTTACATATAAATTCATTCATTCAGTATTAGACAACAAATAAATAAATAACTTATTTATAACTGAGTACATTCATGTCTGTCTATTTTCAGGCAACTAAATAAATGTAACCATCATTGCACTGGTGGTTACTTTTAATATTTTAACACATTTCAATCTTCATAGGCTGAATCTGGAAGCGTAACAAATGTTGTGTAATACTGCACATTACATGACCTTTCAAACAGTTCACTTTTCCATCCTTTTTGACTTTCATCCTTTCATTTTTCTCATGCAGGTTCTCCCAGACTTTCTGTAACAAGTCATCATGATCCGTACACAGTTTTGTCCTAGCCAACTTATCCAGTGTGAATGTCATGCCTTTGGGGGTGGTATATCTCCAAGAGAACCACAGTAAGTTTTTTTTAAGTAGAAAAATATCTCATACTTCTTTCACACACAGATATTCCTTCTTTCTGAGAACTAATATTGCACACTGCCAATGAAAGATTTTCATTTCTTTTGACAGCCATTCTTTAATGCTTTGGATTAGTTACTGCTTGCATTTTTTTGCACCTATCTTATAACCAAAAAATGTCTTGATCATGTCAATCATAAATGTCAAGCCTTTGGCAATAGGATATCTACAGATGGCTGCAGTGAGTTCTTCAACTAGAAACATTTTTTATAATTTTCTTATCCAGGGATTTATCCAGGCATTCCCAATTTCTGACTTACAAATTCCCAACATATATATTAAATTATATCTGTTCCAATAAATTAATTTATCAGTGGTGTACTGAATCATTCAGTGGCCTGAAAAAATATCCCAAATATGATTTACTAGTGTTAATTTTCCCAATCCCATCTCACACAGGACCCTGGTGATAAATCTCCATTATCTATGATCACACACACTTGCATCATGACAACTAATTACACATTGTATGTCATAGCATTTTTTTTTCAACACTGTTTGTTGGTTTTAAACATGCTGATGAAAATATTGATAACTGTGAATCATGGCCCCTGGATACTGTCTGCAGTCATCGTATCCACCCTCCAACAAACCATTTTATAATGGTTATTGTCTGCAGTCATCTTCTCCACCCTCCCAACACACCATGTTATAACAAAGAAATGAAATGATCAGTTTGAAGTTTTTTTCTAGCCAACTCATCCAGTGTAAATGTTAAGTCTTTGGGTGTAGGATACCCTCCAGATAGCCACGGTGAGTTGTTCAGCTGGAAAAACGTCTCATGATTCACAGATCTGTGAGCACAGACACTGGCTTTGTGAGAACTGAAAGAAAAAAATAATAAAAAAATTGAAAATGGACTATACTTGCACAGTATATAATGTATCTGCATATTCGTTTACTTTTTTTTTTTCATTTTTAATTAATTATTATTTACATATTTATTACATGAGGCACAAAATACATGTATATTAGAATAACTTGCCAATGAAACTGAAGATCTCTAAGAAAATGTAAATGTACAATTTTAATTAATAATAAAACACAAACCATTAAGTTAGACAACACTGTAGTTATCCTTGATCATTATTTTCTAATACTTGAGTACATTTCGAATATTTGTTTGAGGCGGTGGGGAGACAAGGTGTATACCAGTCAATAATAACCAATATTAGGACCCTAAGGCACCATAAACAAATGATAACAGGAAATGTTTTAATTAATGACACACTCAACACATTTTATTTAAGGTTATATGGTGTCGGATAAATGGTAACAATTATGCCATTAATTAGTTCTGTCCTTTTAGCAATAACAAGGTCAAAATTTCCATCCTAATTTTTTTAATGAACATGACATGTGACTTAGAGATGGGGATGGGGGTGTTCCTGCTTCGGAAAGAAAGAAAGAAATGTTTTATTTAACGACACACTCAACACATTATATTTACGGTTATATGGCGTCATACATATGTTTAAGGACCACATAGATATTGAAAGAGGAAACCCGCTGTTGCCACTTCATGGGCTACTCTTTTCGATTAGCAGCAAGGGATCTTTTATATGCACCATCCCACAGACAGGGTAGTACATACCACTGCCACTGATATACCAGTCGTGGTGCACTGGCTGGAATGAGAAATAGCCCAATGGGCCCACCGATGGGGATCGATCCCACATCGACCATGCATCGAGCGAACACTGTACCACTGGGCTACGTCCCACCCAGATTCCAAAGAGATTCTATAATTCTTGAATATAATGAATATGTTTCAACAGATAATAAACATATAATCAGTAGTAAATAAAATAGGTTTAGTACCAGAATGTAACATCAGTCAGAGTGTCCAATTCTTGGAAGTTCTGATGAATCTTTATCGCGGTATCAGTAAACTCGTGACTGGAACGGATGACAGAATCCAGCACATTACCTGCAGTACAAAACAATACAGCCACACAGGTAGGTGTGTGAAAATCTATTAATATGATCTTATCCAGAAAATGTCCTCAGTGAAAACCAAAGCTGAGGCTAAAATAGTTTTCTTTAGTTAAAACACATTTTGTTGCAGTGTTTTTATTTTAAATGCCCCAAAATCATAATTATATCAATTAATTTTTGTTTTGTATGTTACTTATTTGACACAATTCATGAAAAATCTCTGGAGTGAAAAGCTAAAAACTGAATTAATTTTATAATGACCTTCATGTATTATTCCATAAAAACAACAAACATGTAACAAACATTAATCAGTTGGCTTTTATGTTTGAAACAATATTGTAATTTATTTATGCTTGGAAGAAAGTTATCCGTAAAAAAAACTTGCTTCTTCAAGTAACCAAATATGTATTTGCATTAAAAAAATTAAGATGGGGTTCCAACCCCTACAATTGCCAAAAGCACTTAAATTTTGCTGTGGATTATTTTCAATGTTTTTTTAATATGGCATGGTTTTTGTCTAGACATTTTCTTAATTGCAGGAGATAAGCTCTAACTGTTATTTTGATTAGCTGACAATAAATAATCTTTGTAATACCATTCATAAAAATATTGGGAACTGGAAGTCAAAATTCACTTAAAAATTATAAGGCTAGAGGATATTCAAGCTAACCCTTTTTAGTTAAGGCCATAATATTAAAAATCATTATAAATTAAAGTAGTATTTTCTGTAAAGCAACAGATTGATTAAAAATTGCTTGGACTCAAAACACACATTTTAAAACAGAATATGGATATCTTATATGCCACATTACACGAGTATGATGAGATTACCACAGCCAGGTGTTATCAAAGAACACTCAGTCCAGGTTAACTTACCTGTAAGACTTTTAGAGAATGAATCATATCGCAAGTAACTGTAGTTGTCCACGTGAGGCTGCAAAGACACATCATAAAACTTGTATATCATTGACAGTGCTACACATACAATGTTTATGTGCATACAGGTATTTACGGTTAAAGTTACAATCATGCTTCATCATGTTATAGGCCCTAATGAAAAAAAATCATTTACTGATCAGATGTAAAATACAAACACACTACAGTTCTAATACAGACCTGTTGGAACCCATTGAAAAATACAAATTGTTTTAATTCTTTCCCAATTACCACAACAATTAACTTAACTATCACTGACCCTGATGAATGAACTCGCATTAAAAGAAACCCACCCAAACATAATGCATCTAAAGAACACTGAAGACATGAAGAAAAATAATGTGAATAAACCATATTAAGTGATTTAAAAGAATGCTTTTTAGTTTGTAGTCATTGCTATGTGTCAGACTATAAGAGACTTGTTCGCTATTGTTTTAAATAATGTTTATTCTGGGGTTTTTTTTTTATGGGGGTGGGTTTTGTCAACAGAATAAACCCTATATTAGGTCTTTTCCCAACAATTTGTTAACTATTAAAATTACATACCAATTACATTATACTGTTGTGAATATCCAGCGTTTTTCCAGTACTCCTAGTATTCATGAGCTCAAAATGGATTTTTAGTTTTCTTAACTGTATTTTATTTATTATCCCATCAGGCGCTCATAATCGTCTAAATAAAAATCATAATTTCCTACTAAAAATGATCATGCACTGGTTTAACATACAATAATACTGGATGATTTGGCTCTTACATGACCCACGTTATACAAGTACCAATGACCTTGTCGGTACTAAATATGATATCTTCACGATTTGGCAAACACACATAGTTTAAAGAATTTGCATTTATGCCAGTCTGTTTTCATTGTTAAATTCTGTACAGTAATAAAATGTTATTTTAATACAATTCATTATAAATATTTTGAATAGAATAAACAGAACTTTTTTCTGGAAAATTATTTGACAATGTAAATGTGAATAAAATATGAAGTTAGAGCAATATTAGCACCATTTCAGCAGTGACCTTCAGCACACTGTGACGACTTCCTTTAACATTTACTTCAGAACACAGCTTTAAAAGTATGGACATCTGTTTGTGTATTTGCCCAAGTGCTATATATTTAAATCTATGTACCATACCTGTGCTTGATCCTCAATTAGCTCATCCAGGCAGTCTTTCACTTGGAAGTCCAGTTCAGCCAAATTTGGCAAGGAAAACTTCCACTAAAAAGATGGAAATGATGAAACATGGAGACCATTTCATTGCTACCACTACAGAATATAACATGTCTGCTTCCACTACATTTAATAAAGTCAACGACAGGATATTCTGGCACTATCATCTTGCATTGTATACATGTACTAAAATTTCACTTTTTTTCTTCTTTTTTTTTAAAGACGCCATAAAACTGTAAATAAAATGTGTGGAGTGCATCGTTAAATAAAACATTTCCTTCCCTTCCTCAAAAATGTTTGCGATTCTGAATGATTGGTTTATATTTCTAAGTAGCTACTGACTAAAGAGGCAGAAATCAATACCCTTATTCATAATTGGAAGACCCCAAATATTTGTTTATTGTATAACATTATGTTGTGCAACTACATTACTAACTATATTATTGTAGGAATATAGAAAGTGACATCATTTGAATAACAAATGTTATAAGCTATGAGATGTGGCTTTTAGATTGTGGTACTTTCACCTATCAAAATAATGGATCCTGCACAGACGTTTTTTTTTTTTTTTTTACAGGTCGATATGTTTTTACAGACTTCTGAAGATTGTGAAAACAACAGTTTCATTCACACATCACTCACACAAGCTGAGGACATTATTTACAGGGTCATGATGGGTTATGTAGAAAATAAATGTGTTACCATAACATACATGCATTGAGAAATATAAAAACCGACCGTGCATCAAGCGAGCACTTTACCCCTGGGCTACACCTCATCCCCTTTTAATGAGAGCTAACTGCTTTAACGAGACTGTCCAGTTCAACATATTTAACAGGGAACATGGCAACATTAAGCCAATACACACACACCAGTTTATGAACCAGAGTGGAGTCACATCTACAGCCATGGTCTAAGAGCAACAGAAGCATCGTCTCCGAGTGACCTTGAATGTAGAGAACAAGGTCAACAAGTCCGTCTGCTGCTGGGATCCACTCTGCTCCGTTTGTGTCACACTGCAAGGAATTCGTGAGACTATCGGAACTCTGAGGGATGTCGCTGGACGTTTCTGATAACCTGGGAGCTGAAGGTCTTTCTGTTTTCTTGCCGGACATCTCTTCAGGTCCCACCGATGGAGTACGACATTCTGGTGACTGTGGAAAATGTAGAACTTCTTTGTGTGAAGAGATTTTCTCTTCTGATGCAGAAGTAAGACTCCCGCCACTTACTGCCAAATGCTTGTCATCATAAGAGTTGTCCTTGGATGATGGTGAATGGGAAGAAATACTTCCTGACCTACAAGGACTCCGATGACTGTGATCGACCAGCGACAGAGTTGGTGCAATGTTAGAACCACCGTCTATTAACCCAGCCACATGTGATGTGTCGAGTAATTCTCCAGGTAAGTTTTTGACATCAGTACTGCCAGCAGCAGTACCACAGTTACATCCACTGGTTTTGTGTTCCACACAAAAACTGTTCTGTGAATCACAAATATCTTTCAAAGTTTCAGATTCTGTTAAAGATTCCTTACAATTTATTTCAAGTTTTGAACCATCAATGGTGGATTCATGTTTGTGTAATAATTTCGTTTGTTCATGCTCACTAGATATTGGGGACTCAGGTTCTTCACAGTTTTGCTCCTCAAGGACAACTTCACTTCCAACATTCATTTCTTTCTGAGTATTAACACCGGTTGATGAAGACACCAAATCTTCACCAATGTCCTCTGACACATCGTTTAACTGACTTGAACTAAATCTCGGGGAAGTTAAGACATCTTGATCACTCTGAGTGGTTACAACGTGACTTTCATTTTGATCATTTGATGGACTAGTTACTGAAGCCAAGTTAGCACTTTGGGAAGATAGTATTTCATTTGAAGGTGATAAACAACCATCACTGGTTGAAATACGATTTTCATTTTCTCCATGTGACAGAGTTTTGTTTTCACTAACTTGAGGCATTTGACACTGTTCGAAATATGGACGTTCTGTTAATGATCTGCTCAAACCATTCACTGTCCTAAATGGCTCTCCATGTTCTGAAGAATCACCTTTCAAAGGAGAAACAAATGGCAGGCTACTGTTGGCAATCTCCAATTGTTCAGTTTTGGGTGTATCTGTAGCAGATTTCATTTCTGACCTTTCCTCATTACAAAGAGATTCACTTTGAATGAAAGACATGTTTTGGTGCTCTGGATAGCTGGGAGGGTTTTCTATCTGTAACGTAGGTGTCAGTGTTTCAGGCACTGCCGTCTTGCAGTGTACCGTGTGCAATGTGGTGAGATTCACTCCATCCTGAATGAACACCTCGTTGTCAAACTGACTGTAGTCTGAATCAAGTTTGTTTTTGTTTTTTCTGCAATTTCGTCGAAGATGATCTGTTCTTCTCAAGCTGATGCATTTGTACTCGTTTTCAGATAGAAACACTCTCAACAATCTCACAGAGTCTGGCTTATCAAAATCTAAATGAAAAAAACAAAAAAACAATGCAATTAATAATTACAGAGTTCTATTAAATTTTTTTATAAGTGTTACAAATAACATCATTTCTTTAAAAAACTTTATTCTGCCGACTTAAAAAAAAAAGAGTTCTTAGTTCCAATAGCCAATGATCACAGTCTTTAGAGTAACCAGCTATATGTTTTCAGCAAGGAGTCTTTTATACTTTTGATATACCAGTCATTTGGCACCAGTTGGGATGTAACAAAACAATAAGCAGATAATTGGTCTACCAAGGGGTTCAGTTCTATGACCCAAACATCTCAGGCTAGCATCTCTACCAACTCAGCTAGATCCGGGCCCCTAATTAATGAATGTACTCAAGTGTTGTTGTTAAACAAAACACACTTTAGAATTCATTAGTAGTCTAAGTGGAGGAACACCACAAGATCAGCTGCATCAGTGCTGGTCAAAACTTTGTGCCTGAACACCATGGGTAGAACTCTGTATGACTATTTTAATTAATATAAAACTGTTGGTGAAAAGACATTTGATATGGCAGGATCTAGCTTACTTGGGCAGAGCATTCGCCTGAAGGTGCCTGTATTGTAGGATCAAACCACCTCAGTGGAACAATTCTCTGATTCGTTTTTTTTAACATCCCAACCAGTAGCATAGCTGCCAATTTTACTGTATTTTTTTTTACACTGTTTACAAATACAGGCTTAGTCATGGAATGTTAGCATAACAGAACCCAGAACCATATTTAATCAGTAGCCATTAAGTACCAAATATATAATTATGATAATTAAGACACATATGGTTGGTGTAGTGTTAAGCCATCTGCATTATGGCTGGTAGGCACTGGGTTTGCAACCCAGTACCAGCTCCCACCCAGAGAACATTTCAACACCTCAGTGAGGAGGTTTAATACCATTGTGTCAACTTCTGTCTTATTAACCACTAATAAGCATTCAACTAAACACCAATACTTGTCCTGGACAGATAGCCAAGATACATTATATCAAGATCATTATTTAAGATCAACATTTCAAAATGTTATTTAAAAAACCCATTAAAAGTTCACTCACCTACTTTCAGTGGAAGGCATGGAAACTGAAAAAACCCATTAAAAGTTCACTCACCTACTTTCAGTGGAAGGCATGGAAACTGAAAAAAAGAAAAAAGTAAAGTTTGTTTTATTTAACGACACTACTTGAGCACATTGTTTTTTTTTTATCTTATCATCAGCTATTGGATGTCAAACATATGGTCATTCTGACATTTTATTTTAGAAGAAACCCGCTGTCGCCACATAGGCTACTCTTTTATGACAGGCAGCAAGGGATCTTTTATTTGCGCTTCCCACAGGCAGGATAGCACAAACCATGGCCTTTGTTGAACCAGTTATGGATCACTGGTCAGTGCAAGTGGTTTACACCTACCCATTGAGCCTTGCGGAGCACTCACTCAGGGTTTGGAGTCGGTATCTGGATTAAAAATCCCATGCCTTGACTGAAATCCAAACCCAGTACCTACCAGCCTGTAGACCGATGGCCTAACCATGACACCACCGAGGCCGGGAAAAAAAGAAAAAAGACAATTTACTTTTTAAATAATGTTTTTTTCAGAATTACATGTATATGTACTGTAGTGTTATTTCAGAATTTTTTAACATTAATTTTTTTTCTAAAAATCATTACTTCTTGGATTTTGCCATTAAATTATATTTTTTTACATGAGTGATTAATTGCTCCCGTGACAGATTATGGGAAGCTATTTAAGATATTACCACACTGAACATCGATATTTAATCCCTTTGTGGTATTTTCTTTTTCAAATTCATATGCTAAGGGGAACTAAACATTTACTCTCTTTGAACTAACAGGGCGGAATTTAGCTCAGTCGGTTGAGTGCTCGCTTGAGGTGCTTGCATCACAGGATCAAACCACCCCGGTGGATCCATTCAGCTGATTGTTTTTTTTTCTCTCGTTCCAACCAGTGCACCACAACTGGACAAAGGCTGTGGTATGTGCTTTCCTGTCAGTGGGAAAGTGCATAAAAAAGATCCCTTGCTGCATTAGAAAAAATGTCGCAGATTTCCTCTGATGACTACGAGTCAGAATTACCAATTTTTTTGACATCCAATAGCCGATGATTAATTAATCAATGTGCTCCAGTGGTGTTGTTAAACAAAAGAAACTCCTTGAACTAGTCTCGGAGGACTGATGGGGAACCAGAGTGATAGCTCCCCTTAAACAGCAAGGTCTGTAACCAATTCTGGTTGTCAGCCACTGATACAGAGGATAATAAACGAGTTACCAATTATTATCAAATTTATGTCCTGGCTGAAATCATTTTCAGTTGTCACGAGCTTTAGCGATAATAACAGGTACCGAGTTTGCAATTCTATTTATTACCTAACCTATTTTTTTCTCTAAAAGCCTTTATTTTTGACACGTAGGCCTACACGTATAGAAACCATATAAACCACTTTACGCACTGTTCTGAGTATTGTTATAACTTTGTAATTTAATCAAGTCAAAAACAAATGTTCTCTTTATTCTGGTACCAAATCTATCATGAATTGCATTAAAATGACATTTTTTTTTACAAATTTAACACCAAAAACAGACAGCCACAGACACAAACTCTTTAAACTACATGACGTCATTGTGTGACCTCATATTTAGTACCGACAAGGTCACTGGTTTGTAAGCATCAGATCATCCAAAAGTATCGTTCATTAAGACCAATGGATGATAATTTCTCAGTGAGAAATTATGATTTTTAATTTTCCCATTATGAGTGCCTGCTGGGGTAATAAATTATATTTGTGTACCAAAACCTGATAATTGGTTCTTAATTTATCTAACTGACTTACGTGAGTCTGATGTGGTTTGAGCATCAGCATTCGTTTTGTCAGGTCGGGGGAGAGCTGTGTGCATAACACCCTGAAACAAAGAAGCAGACATTCAAAGGATTAAAACAGGTGCACTGCAGTCAGTTACTGACATCGACCGGCTATCGGTTATGTTGTGGTTAAGCCATCGGACATTAGGCTGGTAGGTACTGTGTTCACAACCCTGGTACCGGCTGTCACCCAGAGCGAGTTTTAATGACTCAGTGGGTAGGTGTAAGACCACTAAACCCTCTTCTTTCTCACTAACCATTAACAACTAACATCCAACCCACTATCCAGGATATAAGCACGAAAATAAGTTGAAATAAAATAAAATAAATAAATACTTCATCAGTCACTCAAGGCTCAATCTAATTAAAATTAGCTCCACTATTACATGTGGATCTAACAGCAGCCAGTTGGAGCTTATGTCCACCAATCAAAACCTTACTTGCAGAATCATGCCAGTGATTTAAAAATAATTTGAAAACATTCCGAATTATCCTGAGGGTATACGACATGTTTCGTGTGAATTACGAATGCCGTAAAACATGTTTTATTTTAAATAAAATAAATAATTTGTAATGTAAAACTGAAGACTGATTTAGTTTTTTTCTTTTAATAAATAAATAAATAATTTTTAATGTAAAATTGAAGACTGATAACCCATCCCGTACGTATTGGTATGGTTCGCTGTACTGCGGCCACTAAAATAGACTCGCCCGATATTTTTAGAATTTGCATGCTTCCAAATAACGTTATAAAAGGCGAAGTGTGATTGGTCAGTATTTAAATTATTATTTACAGACGAAATGCTACCTGGACATTGGAGACTACGCAGTGTTGTTAGCAATCTGAATAAAATTAGTTCTACTGGTCTAAATAAGGCATTCGTAATTCACATGAAACATGTGTATAGACCTCAGGATAATTCGGAATGTTTTCAAATTATTTTCAAATCACTAACATGATTCTGCAAGTAAGGTTTTGATTGGTGGACATGAGCTCCAACTGGCTGCTGTTAGATCCACATGTAATAGTGGAGCTAATTTTAATTAGATTGCTCAAGGCTTGAAATTAAGAATTTACTTATGACAATTTTGAAAAGGACAACCCTCTTTCTCCCAGGATATTGGTTTAAACAAACACACCCACTAAACCTGGCCAAAGTACACCTATTTTACACAAAAAGAACTACTTTTGCAAGGGCTGGAATTACCACAAACAAGTCTTCAATGTCAACAAGTTACACATGTTTTCAAACTACATGTTCTCCCCTGTGACTTCAGTCAAATAGTTGCCACTTCAAAGCTGTCTGCCATGAAATAATCACAGTCAAACAGCAGACTAAATTGTACTTGCACGGAAAAAATTGGGAACCAAATGGGAAGATAACTGTGATCTGAGGCCATTTTGTCTATAGACCACTAGACACTTGGTTGCAAACAACTGTTAAACGAGATGAAAGCAGCTAACTGCCAACATTAATACCAGCCTGTGGTTATACATGTAAGGGGCAATAATTATAATTGCACATGGACTTACTTGTTCCTGTATACCAGAACTCCGGCCAGGACACCGTCTTGCTTGTGACCGCGCTGTAGGATGTGAGAGGCATGAAGGAACACATTTGCGTCACTCTGCAGTAAAAACACAGCAGCATGTCATTATCCGCATTCACTATTAGCTATTGAAGTATGTTATGGGTGCTGCTCCTGTTATTTAATCAGTATTTTTTTGTATTAAGAAATAAAATGAATCGTGAAAAAAAAATGAATCCTGATAAAAAGGAATTAACAAATTATAGTATAATGTCTCCCCTGTCAAATGAAACATTTAGTATGGTCATACATTTCTGGCCAAGATGTAGATAAAATTAAAGAATGTACCAGGCCTGGTACTTATAAAACTTTTAGAGTCTAGACTTGAGACTCTAATAAGTCTGAGACATTAACGCCATACAAAGTGTATGCATGTGACGTCATTAGAGACTGAGTCTGGACTCTAGAAGTTTTATAAGCACGGGCCCAGTACAAGACAACTGCAGACCTCGCTGTGGAAAAAACATAAAGGGAGTTCTTAATTGCCCCCCTAACTTTAGATTATGGGGAGCCATTTAAAACATTAGTAATGATTATCATATTGAGGACTGATATTCCTTTTGTAGAACTTAAAAAACAAATTCACATGCTATTAAAGGAGAGCTAAAAATTATGCTCATTGAACTAGTCGCAGGGGACTGATGAGGATTATAGAATGAGAGTGATACCTCCCCTTAAAGGGACATTCCTGAGTTTGCTGCACTGTAAGATGTTTCCGACTAATAAAATATTTCTACGATTAAACTTACATATTAAATATATTTTCTTGTTTAGAATACCAGTGTCTCTATATTCAATGTGTTTCTGGTCATCTTAATATTTGTAAGAAGCCCAAACTGTATTTTGTCTTCAAATAATTTCATACGTATGAAAAAATAAATAAATTAGGAAATGAAATGAAATTTAACCTAGTACAAATATTAGAATGATCAGAAACACATTTAATATACAGCCACTAATATTTTATGCAGAAAAATATATTTGATATGTAATTACAATTGTTAAAAAGTCGCTGTTAGTTGATAACATCTTACAAATTGCAGCAAACTCAGGAATGTCCCTTTAAACAACAGGGTTTAAACTGGCAGACAGATCAGTAATACGAGGTGGTCATGTTTGTATCTTTAACAATAAATTCAGGATACATGTATTAAGAAACTAACTTTGTAACAGCAAATCAAGTCAAAGTATATTATCAATTACAAAGTACAATTACACCCAGTAAATTACATGTAGGTCAGATGAAGAAATACTATGGGGTAATGTCCATGTAAAGAATACCCTGCTAATTAATAGACAATAATAATAAAAGGAATATTTTATTTAATGATCCCCTCAAAACATTTTAATTAAGGTTATATGGCGCAGAGGAAACTTGATGCCGCCATGCCATAGGGACTCTTTCCGATTAGCAAAATGTATACATTATTATTATATATAATTAAGTAATTGTCGCTATTATATTGTATGTATATAGGAGAGGGCCTAGTAAGTTGGCAAACTTGTACCAAATCCTTTTGTTCTTTATGCAATAAAGTATGTTTTTAATTTAAAAAAATAAAAAATCTAAATAGCAGCAAGGTATTTTTTTATATGCAGCATCCCAGAGACAGTATAGTTCATACTATACCCTTTGTTACAACAGCTGTGGTCGCTAAATAGCCAAATGGGTCCACTGACTGCTGAAGTGATTCAATGTGTAACAGAAGGTAGCACTCACTTTGGCTAAGCTCACTGATGGAAGCAGTTGAAAAGCCTGTGAGAGAACATCCCCATAAAACTGATAGAACGGCAAGTACGAATCCCACATCTTTTCCAGCTCCTGAAGAAACTGCTGTTTTTGAAATCTCTGAAAATAATTAAAGATTTATTATGTACACGTGATACATACAAAAAACAAAAACAAATCTCAGAATTAAAATTCATATCAAATTCTATAACAAGTATGAGTGACAGGCTCTTAATAATGTACTAATTTTAAAAATATATAATTAACTAACAAATGATAATCTAAATTAAAGGTAAAATACATGTAGTAGAGTTGGTATAAAGTGCTCCTACTGGTAGTAGCTATTGGGAATTTACCTATTAGCTCAGTTGGTAGAGCACTGGACTCTTGTACTGAGAGTCTGTGGTTCGAATCCCCTCAGTGGAGGTTGATTTTTCTAGTACATACATGTGATAAAACAGTTTCACGCCTACTGTTTTGGTACCCATCTCCCTCATTCCAAAAGTGTACATATTTTTTTTTTTTTTCAGATGAGACACAACAAGGCAAAATAATCAAAAAGTTTCTGTTAATCAGCCTGACAGCACTATTATTATCTCTGTAATGAAATGGATGTCACTTGCTTTGTACCCAGCCGTGGAGAAAATGGCAAAGAACTTGAAGAAAGCTACTAGGTGTGAATAATTCTTCAAAGATAACAATTATCAATTTTCATAGTCTGTGAGGCGATGCTCTATAGTGCCATAAAAGCAAGTGATATTATCAGAAATATACCTAGCCCAGAACATACAGTCCAACTCTAAAAGTAATACGTTCCAACAGTCGAAACCCATAACTAGTCTGTCAGACATGAATAAATTTGATGTTTGAAAAAATTATGGCCCTTGAATAAATTCCCATGAAAGTCAAATTTGATCTGAAGATATACAAGATAAAGCTATATACAAAATTGTTAAAAAAAAATAATCAGAAAACTATGTGCAGGGCCATAGCTAGGATTTTCTGTTTCGGGGGGGGGGGGGGGGGGGGGGCAATTGAGTAGTTAATAGTCTAAAACTCCTTAAACGGTTAAGAAGAGAATTTTCTTTAAGTTTCTATGATGCTTTCCGGATTTTTTTCTGGCCCCACCCCCGCTAGCTACGGCACCGATATGTGGGACAGAACAGAAAGACATACAGATGGAAATGAAACTTATGCATGTAGTCCCCTCGGGTTGGGAACTAAAAACAAGAAGAAACAAATGTGATGACATTTTGTATTTCAACTGTGATTGTAGTCTTTCATTAAACTATGTTTTTAGCCTAACATTAGATGAATGTGATATGATAGAAGATGATGGTACCAGTCAATTTATTTGTGAGCATTTGGTCTACAGAACACTCTACTGACAACCAGCTAGTTGTTAATAACATAACTGTTGAGATAAACAAGACAAGCAAGCATCACATTTCACGTAATAGCAGTAACAAATAAGATAGTAACACAGGTAAGCAGAATCGCCAGACAAACCTGTTTGATGGCAGACAACCCTCCTTGGAAGAAAGTGAAGGTTTTCCATACAAATTCCAGATGTGCAGACAAAAATGTGTCGGCCACAGACAGACTACTTCCAAGTCCCTGGAAACACAAATAGATTTAGATACATGTATACATGTACCATCATAGGTCTCACCACACATTTTTCTTTTCTGTGTGAAAGTTCATTTATCACGATCTAATTGTGACATGTGTTGTAGTTCACATTTTCACTTTTATTCAGGTGTGTAGGAACGACATATGGAGTGAAGGGTATAACCTCTAGTACAGCGGACCAGAGTCTCTATTGGGGTGGGGCGAGGGGGGGCACATACATCAAGCAGATTTTTATCTCTATTTATATACAGTAGGACAAAAAAAACTTACATTTTCGCCCTGATTCCCTATGGGTCTGCTAGTAATTGTAGAATAATCAAGTATGAAAACTTTCATTACACGTTAAATGTTTAATGAGAACATACAATGCTGTAACAGTCCGTCCTCTTCATGGCAAATTTCTCATTCTGTAGTTTGATGATGGTCGGTGGCGATTTGGGCAGAGTTTCCAGCAAGAAGTCAGATATACCGATGATTTTACCCACAAGAGCACACTGATTGTCATTACTGACCTGCAAAAAATAGAAGAAGAATTTGTTTGGTTTAATGACACCATTAGAGCACACTGATTTATTAATCATCGGCTATTGGATGTCAAACATATGGTCATTTTGACACAGTAACAGAGACAAGACCTCAATATCTCAAGGTATTCTAAAAAAAAAAAACATCCAGAAAATTATATGTGGGACAGACGGAAAGAGATGAAACCTTTAGTCCCCTCCAGTTGAACCAGTGGGGACTAATAAACTGTATATTTAATGTCCTTAAGGAAGATGGATTACAATAACGATGAAAGAAAATTATTTATACATATTCATGTGTTGCTTGTAATTATAGGGGTGGGATGTACCCCAGTGGTACAGCGTTTGCTTGATGTACGGTCGGTGTGGGAACGATCCCCATCGGTGGACCCATTAGGCTATTCCTCGTTCCAGCCAGTGCACCACGACTGGTATATCAAAGGCAGTGGTATGTACTACTCTGTCTGTGGGATGGTGCATATAAAAGTACCCTTGCTGCTAATCAAAAAGAGTAGTCCATGAAGTGGTGACAGCATGTTTCCTCTCTCTGTGTGGTCCTTAACCATATGTCTGATGCCATATAACTGTAAATAAAATGTGTTAAGTGCATCATTAAATAAAACATGTCTTTTTTCTTGTAATTATACGGCTTGTTTTGGACGTACCAATAATACATTTAGCATGTACGTTAAGCAATTTTGTATAATTTGTGACTATTTTTCAATCCAGCCAATGTTCCATGTCTCGTATTTCAAAGATTGTGGTGCTATATATGCTATCATGTTTATGGGAAACTACATTAAATGTTCAGACACGTGTGCAGGGGATGGGTTTCGGGGATCAAAACCCCTCCATGCTAAAGTTAATGTTTTCTATTCAATATATCATGTTTTGGTGGAGTATGACTCGACCCCCTTAAAAACTTCACTCGCCACAGTCTAGACCCCCCACCCCACCCCCCCTCTTGCGAAAATTCCTGCACATTCACCTGGTGTCCTTCACTGCTAATTGGTAAAAGTCACTGAATGCCACATTTAATATTTACAGGACTTCTAGAATTGTTGTAAAATCCACTAGAATTGTTATAAAATCCACTAGAATTGTTATAAAATCCACTAGAATTGTTGTAAAATCCACTAGAATTGTTATAAAATCCACTAGCCATGGGATCAGTGATTTAAAAAATTTACTAGCCACGATTAAAAATTCACTAGCCCTACTTTACTTTAAAGTTAATACAATTTTAAAATACTAAATAATAGTAATAGTCAGATATGTCACCTAAGGAGGGAGATAGAGCTTTCAAATGCTAATATGGGGGTTGGATAGAGGCAGTATATTCATATTTACAAAATAGACATAACTGCAACATTTGACCACAAAAAGAAAATTACTTGCCGTCGGGCATGACAATAGTTATTTACTAGCCCAACATTGAATATCACTAGCCATGGGAGTGGGGCTACCATAATCTAGAAGCCCTGATATTCATATTATTATGTCAGGTATCTAACACGTTTGAAATGTGCTGTACTGGGGTGTCAAACTACAAACGTATACAATGTAATCTATACCAAGGTTGTGACACTTGATGTTTGACACTTCCAGCCATTGATTAGTAGCTTCCTGATTGATAGTGTCTATCACGTTTGAAAAACAAAACACTGAGCTATCAGTTTCTATGAATAAACTTGCACTTGTGATACACATTATAAACAAACATATGACCAGGCCAGCTGGCTGCCTGTTCTCCCTACACAGTACAGGGGAGAGACATAGTGGTAAAGCACTTGCTTGATACACAGTCATTCTGAGATCGATCCCTGTTGGTGGGCCCATTGGGCTATTTCTCATTCCAGCCAGTGCACCAAAGGCTATCATGTCTGTGAAGTGGTGCATACAAAAGATCCCTTGCTACAAATGAAAAAAATGTAGCGGGTTTCCTCTCTTAAACTTAGTGTCGAAATTACCAAATGTTTGACATCCAATAGCCAATGATTCATTAATCAATGTGCTCTAGTGGTGTCGTTAAATAAAACAAACTTTAAGTAACACAGTACATATAGATCTGAATCTTCCTGTCAGTCAGGTGGGCCCAATGGGCTAGTTCTCGTTCCAGCCAGTGCACTAAGACTGGTATGTCTGAAGGATGGTGCATATAAAAGATCCCTTGCTACTAATGGAAAAATGTAGCAGGTTTCTTCTAAAAACTATATGTCAAAATCCGCTACATTTTTCCATTAGCAGCAAGGGATCTTTTATATGCACTTCCCACAGACAGTTGTGGTGCACTGGTTGGAACGAGAAAACCCCCAATAATTTGAACGGAAAAAAAGAAAGAAAGAGAAGAAAGAAATGTTTTATTTAACGACGCACTCAACACATTTTATTCACGGTTACATGGCGTCAGACATATGGTTAAGGACCACACAGATTTTGAGAGGAAACCTGCTGTCACCACTACATGGGCTACTCTTTCCGATTAGCAGCAAGGGATCTTTTATTTGCGCTTCCCACAGGCAGGATAGCACAAACCATGGGCTTTGTTGAACCAGTTATGGATCACTAGTCAGTGCAAGTGGTTTACACCTACCTATTGAGCCTTGCGGAGCACTCACTCAGGGTTTGGAGTCGGTATCTGGATTAAAAATCCCATGCCTCGACTGGGATCAAAACACAGTACCTACCCGCCTGTAGACCGATGGCCTAACCACGATGCCACCGAGGCCGGTCAAAATTTGAACGGATGCACCGAGGTGGTTCATTCCTGTGACGCAAACACCTCAAGCTAACACTCAAATGACTGAGCTAAATCCCACATCCACAATGATTGTAATACATTTTGCTTATATGAATGTATTAACTGAGGCAGATTGCAGATACTGTGCATCAGAAAAGTTATGTTACCAGGCATAACATTTTAGCAAATTTAGCGAGGCCACAAACGACCAATATTTCATGACGCTAAATTTAAAGATACATACATGTATACAAATACACTGTTTATAAAAACTTGTGCAATTATTCTGTCGGTGATTAAATGCTATTGACTAATCCAAACAATAGTAATACTGGTACACTGTAGTGGTATCTAGCTCTGTCGAATGCTTGCCTGAGTTACTCTTTTCAGTATTTGATATGATGACCTTGCTGAAGTTTTATGTTGCCAATGGTAAATCAAAGGCCGTGGTCTGCACTGTCCTGTCAGCAGAGTAAGTGCATATCAAATATCTATTGCTGTTAATGGAAAAAAAAGACTATGTGCCCAATTATATATATATACCTCTGCCCTAAATGTGTCAATGGCTGACATATGGTTATGGACCACACAGATAGAGAGAGGAACCCCGCTGTCGCCACTTCATGGGCTACTCTTTTCAATTAGTAGCAAGGGTTCTTTTATATGCACCATCCCACACAGGGTAGTACATACCATGGCCTTTGATATACCAGTCGTGGTGCACTGGCTGGAATGAGAAATAGCCCAATGGGCCCACCAACGGGGATTGATCCCAGACTGACCGTGCATCAAGCGAACACTTTCCCACAATGACTAAATCAGGGTTGTATAAAACTCCAGTAGAAAGAAATGTTCATAACTGCTTGAGTCTCCCCTGGGTTGTCATGCCATCAGAAGACATCAGGCCCTTTCTAAGGGCAACCTAGGGAGACACCCCAGCATCAACAAGGTCTTAACCACGAGCTACTCTCGGCCTACTAAAATCCAAACCTATACGTAGCTCCCTACCATTCACATTAAATTGTGCCACATTTCCTTCATTAAAACACGCACCATTTCTCTTTGGCGTAATCCTACGGGACATTCCAAATTACATAGCACCATACCACATCGCCTGTTACCAACTACGGTTGGACTGTTGGTGCTCCCTTACACCTGTCAGTGCAGGCGGTCCCTCCTTCACCTCCCCAACCTTTCCTGTCCTGGACGGAGGAACCGGCCAAGGCCGGTTCTTGTGCTCAAGACAAGTGTGCACTACATCAGCTTGCTCTGAATGTGCACGTTAACCCCTTTGGTATTGGTATTGGTAAAGAAATGTTTTATTTAACGACGCACTCAACACATTTTATTTACAGTTAGGACATATGGTTAAGGACCACACAGATATAGAGACAGTAAACCTGCTGTCGCCACTTCATCGGCTACTCTTTTCGATCAGCAGCAAGGGATCTCTTATATGCACCATCACACAGACAGGATAGTACATACCACAGCCTTTGTTACACCTTTGTTGTGGAGCACTGGCTGGAACGACAAATATACCTATGGGCTACGTCGCACTCCTTCCGGTAGAGGATGCAAAGATGTATTTGTAAGACTGTATTATATTTAATCTTACTGTGTGAGGATAAAAGTAGAGAATGGCGTCTTTCAAGTCATCTTCTTCTCGTTTTAGCACTGTGTGGTCAAAAATGAACAAACTGCAGATTACGTGGTCACTGTAACATAAAAACATACTAGTATAGTGTTGGGAGTTGGATGATATTTTTAAAATGATAATCAGTTTGCACCATGCGATTAGTGATCAGTGAATGATCGAGTAAATGTGTTTTGGTGAACTTAAATCTGTTTGATACTTTATGCCATTTTAAATTTTAAAATGGACACCAAGTTTAGTTAATCTACAAACCTGCAACACACATTTAGATAAAGTTACAACAGAGTATGTGATGTTGAAAAAGGCTAATATCCTTAAAAATAGACTAAAGCTCGACTCCATAACAGTTATTTCTCAGACACACGTGCATTTCTAAAAATATGAACAAGAAAGAAAGAAATGTTTTATTTAACGACGCACTCAACACATTGTATTTACGGTTATATGGCGTCAGACATATAGTTAAGGAACACAAAGACCACTGGCTATAAAAAAAACCCCAAAAACAATGCATTTTGTGATATTAGAAACACCAGGATGAACAGAAATACTTCGATTGTACAGAAATGGATGATCTAAACAATAAAATATAAGTAATGTTTGATTTCAGTGATCATAAACGGCTCTAATAGTGAAAAATATGTCTTTTAGTGTTTAAAAACTAGGGTCTGCAGGCTGCAAAATGACAGGGTTCGCATCGCAAAAAGCAATGCAAAATCTTGCGATCGCGATGCAATATTGTAACAATGACTAGCAGTTTGCGATGCATGTTTTTTGTAACCAAATTGATCTTTGAATTGAGATCGCGGGAGAAGAACACACTTAGGGGTGTCGATTTTCGGTGATCGCAGCCAAGCTGGTAACTGATTCGCCAATGATAAACATTTTTAAAAATGTATCTCAGTGTACAACCTTCTCACTTGTGTTAGTATTTCAAATAGAAAATACTGTCGGAATACGCGGAGGATGTTTGACGTTTTAACAAGAACAGTGACATAACGTACTAGTTGCTACGTCATCGTGGTAACCTAATTTGCAAGTAGCTATGACCTTGTACACTGAACTTGTAGCCTACCGTGCACGCAAATATATTATGTTTACGAATTAAATATACCGCGAAAATTGCGAACATGCTGATAGCTCCGCAAATTTAATTACGCGTTAACTTATTTCCGATTTAGCTTTGAATAATGCCTATAGATACAAAACACATAGCGCATCGCATGCACTTTATTTTTATCATCAAATTACCTGCCACGGTTTTTTTTTTTTTTTTTTTTTTTTTTTTTCCCCCAGATCAATTTAACAATGACAAGGGTGGGGCGCCTTGCATCATTGCCTTACAATGAGCTAATATACATAATTATATTATATACACATGGTTACAATAGTACATAATACATACACATATTATACAATCTTAAACCAACATTTACAATAATACACATATACACTAACATTCATGTACATAGAATAGAGGTTTAGCTTTATATATATAAATACATACATACATATATATTGTACCAAAAATATTTACTTTTTGTATAGCATAATCTTTCATAAATGTGAGATTTAGGCATAATATTTTTTAAACTCAAACATTAAGTTGACACGCCCATACGTTATTTCCAAATAACATTTGGTCTGAGGAATGAGAGACAAAAATAAAAGAAAGTTTGGAAGGAAAGAAGACAGTAGAAAAGAGGTAGAAAAAGGAAAAAGAGAAGAAAGGAAATGAGAAGTAGAAGATAAAGGAACTAGACGAGTGCTTGGACAGGTGTGTAACGCTAGAAATAAACGTTTGGATGGAGTAAAAGACCGATTTTTTTTAAAGAATATAGTTTGTTAATTGTATACGTCTGTGTCAATATGTATTTTGTTTAAGCTAGAAGATCAAGCCACTTGGACCAGTTGTTATAAAATTTATCATATTCGCAATTTTTAAAATATATATATTTTTCTATTTGAAATTTTTTACGTAGAATAACTTTAATCGCATTGATACATAAATTTCTTTTAAGTATTTTCATGGTATAAATATAGTATTTAGTATTAATTATTAACCAGTTTATATTTTGGGCCATTTTTCCATCAATCATCCCAAAAATCACTAAATGTTTTGTTAGTGAAATGCGAAATCCCGTTTCATGAAATATCCAATTTTCTAAACTTTTCCAAAGCTCTCGTACCTTGTCACAATCGTAAAACAAATGTTGTAAAGTTTCAGGTAGTTTATTGCAGAATGAGCATTTATTTCATTCAGAATAGTTTATCATATATAGAAATGTATTTGTGGCAAGAATTCTGTGCAGCAGTCGATATTGAAACCATATTAATGTAGTGTCTTTTAAACATTTAAAAGGTAAAACATAATATTTTGTCCATGTAGGATGGTCAAATATTAAACCATTGCTTGCATACTTTGTTTGTGACTTTGGAGTGGTGATTTTATTATTCAAAATATTGTACATAACCTTACTTGTTGTATTCTTGTTCAACAGAAAAATCAGTTTAAAAGGAAAAATTGGTATTTTAATTTTGCTAAACTCTGTTACAGTTAAGCTATCTTGTGTTTGTAAAAAGGCTTTTACAGCATTTGTTAGCGATGCATAATGTAAAAAGTTAGTATTTATGTTATATTTTTGGGTAAAGGATTCAAATGTAAGAAAGTCTCCTTCCTCATCCAGTATGTCGCTAATAAAAATGACTCCTTTGTTAATATAGTTCTTATACATAAATGGTTTATTATTTAATAATATGTTGGTATTATACCAAATATTCAATCCTTGGATATCTTCAGTGGTTTGTAACTTTTGATATTTTTGAACTAGTGCCCAACTACCCAAAACATCTTTCCAAAACATATTTCTTACTCTTTCCTTTTTAATTACAAGAAAGTAATCTCCGTATATAACAAGGTCTTTAGTTCGTAACTTTGTGGTGGACTCAAATAATGTAACCCATTTTGTACTTTGTCGGAAAATTCTTTGTATCCACGTTGCTTTTAAAGATGTAACAAGGTGTACTATATCAGGAATATTTTAAACCGCCATATTTATAATCTTGTACTAATACATCTCGCTTGATTTTTTCTGGTTTATTTTGCCAAATAAATTTAAAAAACATATTTTTAAGAGCTTGTATCATATGTGTTGGTGGATTTGGCAGTGCTATTAAAAGATGTGTGATTTTTGGTATTATTAAGGTTTTAAGGACTGTAACCCTTCCAAGTACTGACAATTTCCTAATTGACCAAAGTTTCATTACATTCTGCATATCTTTAATTTTCGAATTATAATTACAATCTATAATTTCATCTAAATTAACTGTGAAATTTATACCAAGGAGGTTAAATTTATTTCCACCCCATTCTAGCTTCCACCGTGTATGATGGTATACTTCTTTAGAATATTTTTTGCTGCCTATCCAAATGGCTTTAGACTTTGTATAATTTATTTTTAAACCTGAGATATCTGAGTAGTAATCAAGTAAAACCATTGTACTTTCCAGAGACTGGGATGTCCCGTCAAGAATAAAAGTAGTATCATCTGCGTATTGAGTTATTAAATATTCTTCGCCTTCAATAGAAATACCTTTAATGTCATTGTTATTTCTCACAAGAATTGAAAGAATTTCGGCACAAATTAAAAAGATATAAGGTGAGAGTGGATCTCCCTGCCTACATCCTCTTTCGAGTTTAAATGTCTCTGACATATGACCGTTTTGTATTACACTCGACATCGAATTTTTGTACAAAGTTTTTACCCATCTTATAATTGATGAATCAAAGTTAAATATATTTAATGCATTTTCTATAAAGGACCAAGATACTGAATCGAATGCTTTTTCAAAATCTACTAATATTAAAAGACCAGGTATAAAGTGTGTTTCGGTATATTGCATAATGTCATATATTAAACGTATATTTTCTCCGATATATCTTCCCTTAATGAAACCTGTTTGGTCATTATTTATTATTTTATCCAGGACAATTTTAATTCTGTTAGCTATGCAACCAGCAGCTATTTTATATATACAATTTAAAAGAGTTATAGGTCTCCAATTTTTTTAAAACTGCTTTGGCTTATTTGGTTTCGGAATACAAGTGATTATTCCTAATTTTTGGACAGTAGACATTTCGCCTACTTCATAGCTGTAATTTATTGCTTTAACTATAAAATGTCCTAAATCTGCCCAAAAGAATTTGAAAAACTCGACCGTAAATTGAAAGCTTCAGAGTAACTAATTTTTCCTTCTAATGAATGTGTTTCTTCATCTGTTAATTTTTCAAATGTATAGTCAGATAATTTCTCAAATATATTATTATCAGATTTGTCAAGCGGTGCTGAATAGAGCTTTTGGTAAAAACACTTTGTCTCTGCTGAAATTAGTTTTTGGTCAGTTACTATTGATCCATTATTTAATTCAATTCTTGATATTAATTTGCTATAGTAGTTTCGAGCTTCCATATTACAAAAATATTTTGTTGGTTTTTCACCTTCTTCGATCCATTTTGCCCTTGCTCTTATGTAATGACCCTTCAGCTTTTGTCTCCTTAATTCTATTAATTCCTGTTTTTTTGCAGCTAATAATTCAGCGTTATCGTCGTTTTCAGATTCCTCCAATTCTTTAATTTGTTCACAAAGAATATTTTCCAATGCATTAGTTTTCTTCTTTTTGAATGCCGAATATGATATTGTTTTAACCCTTATTTCCATTAATAATGTTTCCAGAAATAAACTGTCATTTATATCAAACTGTATTTCATCTTTTGGAATTCTGTTTAAGCATTGTGGGTTGTAAATTAATATTGCATATTGTTTTGTTATATTTGTAATCACTTCTTTTATAATATTTACATAATCTTGGTCAGTTAACAGTGAGTTATTGAATTTCCAAAGACCCCTACCTTTAATGATTTTATTTAATTTCATATCTAGTACTACACTCGAATGGTCTGACCTATAGCTGTTCTCTATTATGACCTTTTCTGTACATGACATTAAATTATTTGATAGAAGAAAGAAATCTAACCTAGCTAATTTTAATGGATTTTTTTTTCTCCATGTGTATCTTTTAAGTGTAGGATATAGTTCTCTGAAAGGGTCTTTTAAGTCAAACGCTTCAATATTTTGCAACAGTATTTCACGAGCCTTAGGGTGGTTAATATGTTGGTAGTTTTTGGTATCCAACTTTTGGTCTAACACTAAATTAAAGTCTCCACATATTAAATACTGTTCATTAGCAAATTCTTCTATACATTCCAATATACTTTCGAAAAAAACTAGGCTTATCAGTGTTTGGTCCATATATGTTCAAAAGTGTTATTCTTTCTCCCTCTACAGTAATGTCTAGGAAAATATAATTACCGGAATTATCCGATTTTATTCTATGAAGTTCGTATTGAAAATTATTATTTAGCATGATAGCCACCCCTCTTGCGTTACTAGTGAATGAGTTGAACAAACATTTGTACCCCCATTGCGTTTGTACATATGGTTCTATTTCATGAGTAAAATGTGTATCTTGTAAGCAGTATATATGAAACCGTTTACATTTTAAATAATTCAGAACATCTTTGCGTTTTTCTGGATCTCCCAGTCCCTGACAGTTTAATGTCATTATCTGAAAGCAGGCCATTTTAATTTAATATAAATTGATAGATCAACGTTATCTAGTTTTATTTCTAGAAAGATTATACTTAATGCATTTGATGGTAATATTAGATACATTTTGAGTATATAAGCTGAAATATGTTTACTCCATCCAATTATTAAAATCAATGAATTGTGAAGAAGAACAAAAGTAAAGATGAAAAAAGAAACCGTAAGATGTTGGGAGCAGAAAAAAGATAGAAATGTGAAGAACATAAAACATGAAAACATGTAGGTCATGACTTATTTCCCATAACCCAAGTCTATTCAGTTTTATAAAGTGGTATATACTGTGAAGTAGAAAAAAAAACATTACGATAAAGCACAACTTGTTCTTGAGTTACATTACTTGCCAAGTAAAGTATATTGCTCAAAATAGCGCCCTGAAATATATATTGAGACCTCTTTGTACTCTTACTTATTTAATTTAAATCCATTTTTTGCTAAAACAATATACTCCTTACATATATTTAATAATTTATTATAATCGTTAGACTGAGAGCGATAAACACTTAGTATCAGAGTCAACATAATATAAGAATTTTGCAACATAAATATGAATGTGAACTCTTAAACATTTATATGCATATATATATATACACTATCCGGCCTATCCACGTATATACATAGCTACAAATACAATGTTTAATGAATTTGAGATCGTGTTTCGTTTTGCCTTGATAAAAATACATGTATGTATATTTATTTCGAACAGAACGTATTAAACCAATAGCTACTGTGCTACACTGCAGGATGTCGCCATCTTACAAGTATATTTAAAGATGTCAGTAAATAAACTTATGGTTTTTTACCTATAGCTTATAACAAACAAATAATAATTAATTAATTAATAAGTAAAATTATAAAAGTATATAAGTACATGTATATGGATAGATAAATAAATAAATAAATATATAGATAAATATATAGATAAATAAATAAATAAATAAATAAATAAGTTATGCAGACATGTCATATCCACACATATACATATGCCACTACACATAATAAATAAATAAATAAATAAATAAATAAATAAATAAGCATGTTAACTATATACATATACATAAAGAAGGCAAAAGGAGTAATAGCAATATTACGCAGACGTAAACAGAAAGTCTCCATAGTTGTAATTTGTGCCCACCTGCTACATTTAACTCAACGCAACACTCAGTTTCATCTATTACAAACATAATTACATTTGCAAAAGGTGTAGTCTGTTGTTACTCTTTACCTCTCTCTCTCTCTCTCTCTCTCTCTCTCTCGTCGCCCCCCCCTCTCTCTCTCTCTCTCACACACACACACACACACACACACTGTATAAGCAAAACTCATAGACACAATTGCGCAATGTATACACATGCCACGGGGTTTTATACTACAAGTGACACTCGGTGCTATGCATGATCTGCGTTCAGCGATAGCCAGTAGTCAAAAGGTCCGATAATTATTTTGACCGGTTGTCGAAGTGGTCGTTCGGTTTAACTTGTTGCGTCAAAAACAGTCTGGCAAACATTAGCGACAAACGGCTGGCTGAACTCACTGCCCCCCTTGACCTCCGGCCTTGTAAACAAGTGACAGTGATGACCCTTCACATGTACTGTTCTGTACTTGTTTTATTTTGGGGTATAAGAAATATGCAATATTATTGAAAAGAATGTGTTTTATTCATGTTTACTCATTTTATTAAAGTGCTAATCAAATTCCAATAGTTGCTAATCAATTCTCCATCCAGTAGGAAAAACTGCTAATCAAATTTTTTAAAACAAATTGCACCCTGGTCTGTCACTTTAACACTTGTGAGATAATTTTTTTCAAATGCATTATTAAAACTAGTATATATATAACTAAATAAGGATATAAAAGATAAATGAAAATGAGTCATAGTTAGTTGAAAAAAATATTCAAAATGTTAAAGATATTCCTTCCATAAATACTAATTAAATGGTATGTGTCAAAAGACTCATATGGGGCTGTACAACAATTATGTAACATTCTGGGGTAGAGGGTATACAAGGAAGAATTTTTTTTTATTTATCGACGCACTCAACACATTTTAATTACAGTTATATGGCATCGGACATATGGTTAAGGATGATACACAAATATAGAGAAGAAACCCGCTGTCGCCACTTCATAAGCTACTCTTAGCAGCAAGGGATCTTTTATATGCACCATCCCACAGACAGAATAAAACATAATATGGCATTTGATATACCCATTGTGGTGCAATGGCTGGAGCGAAAAATAGCCCAATGGGCCCACTGACGGGGATCGATCCCAAACCGACCGCGCATCAAGCGAATGCTGTACCACTGGGCTATGTCCCACCCCAAGGTGTACAATGCCAAACATAGAATTATTATTGTATTAGAACAGAAATTTTTGCCTATCCGGCAGTGAGTGATCAGTTTGAGATCAATCCCCATCGGTGGGCCCATTGGGCTATTTCTCGTTCCAGCCAATGCACCATAACTGGTATATCAAAGGCTGTGGTATGTGCTGTCCTGTCTGTGGGATGGTGCATATAAAAGATCCCTTGCTACTAATGGAAAAATGTAGCTGGTTTTCTCTCTAAGACTATATGTCAAACTTACAAAATGTTTGATATCCAATAGCCGATGATTAATAAATCAATGTGCTCTAGTGGTGTCGTTAAACAAAACAAACTTTAAATTTAAATCCGTGTTTTCACTATACAGTTATCTCTGATAACAGAGAGCAGCCATAACCATCCAAATGTCCATAGTCTGTGCCATCCTCCTACAAAAAAAAAATTGTTACTATTTCGGTAGCCAGCAATGCCCTTTTAAGGGCAGAACTGGAAAACAATCACCCAATCGATCAATCCTTCCAAAGGGTTAAATCAGGGGACAACCACAGGAGACCACCACAATGGCTCCTAATAGGCAAGGTTCCAGTATAAGCTACAATTCAGCAAACTAAGTCAAAATTACCCATATAGCTCCATTTCTTTTTGATGAACCGTTCCAAATTATGAGCCAAAATACCTGGTGAAAACTGTGCTACCTTTTATATTTTGGATTTAATCCTACAGGACATTCAAAATCCAAAAACACCACAAATGCTCCCGCCCACTACTGACTGTGGTCAGGCTGTGGTTGTGCTCTCTTACACTTGCCAGTGCGGGCGGTCCCTAACAAACCATTTCCTGTCCTGGACGGAGGAGCCAGCATGGGTCGACACCTGCACCCATGACAGGCGTGCACTACAACAGCTTGCTCTGAATGTGCATGTTAAGACCTATGACCTGACCTGATAATTTCAGTTTGGTTTGAGTATGTAGAAAGTAAGTGTTTTGGAAATAACAAAAGTTTACATACCATTTTTATGTGCAGTTTAAGTTAAAAAAATAAACAAAAACAAACCCCCCAAATGGCTCAGAAATAAACAACTTGTAAATTTCATATTATTAGAAAACAGGTTTCCTTGTGGAAAGGACTATAATTCTCGAACGGCAGAGTACTCGGGCTAAGTAAGGGTATGTTTTGACCAAACAGTGGGTACGTTTTGATTCAATGGCTATGTTAGTGTGTATTGACTTCATTGAACTTGTAATGTAATCAATGTGATGTGGTTAAAATAAGTTATAAAATCAATGGAATAAAAGAGTTCGAGCTAAAATTATACAACAATGTGCAATAGAAACAAATGCCCATCTAATTTTATGTGACTTGCAAAAATTACAAGTAAGAACATACTAAGTAAATAGTGAGAAAAACCCAACCTGCAGTAGTTCGCCATTTCCTTATCACATGACTAAATCACATGACTTTGATTACGGAAAGGGTCGTCAACTGGGCTGCGTTCAGGCAGACAGAACAAAAAACAAAACAAAAAAACGTTCGCTAAACAGAATCATGCACTATATTCGCGAACGTTAGAATCGCTCGTTGATACTAAACGTAAGTTTGATTGATCTACATTCCATTGGAGATTAAGATCGTTTTCACATAGACCTAGACCTTTGTCTCTTAAGCTATATATATATTTGATATTCATATTTAATTACTTGTAAAGCCTTTGAACATTTACTTTAGGCCATAAGATAAATTAAAGGCTTAAACATTTTTTTTTTTTAATATCCACAAATATTTGGCTCCCCAATTTCACACATTTTCTTTTCACAGGCCATAATTGTTTTAAAATACTTCTTTATTCCTTCGAGTGTTATTTTTGCTCTCAATTAGGCCCCTACGTTTCTCTTTTTATCCCCACCCCACCCTCCGACTGCAACGCTACAGATAATTTAATATGGGGCTTTTCCTACGAGGGACTTAACCCCTTGACCCCCACACCAACCCCGTTTCGTAAGCATATAATGCTTAAATACGTTCCACGTTAAAAAACAAATACATAGTTTGCATCCGCTAAACACTGGATCTTTCCCGGGAACTGCCAATTTTTTTTTTTTTTTTGGGGGGGAGGGGGGGGGTCCACGGGTGACTTTTACACATTACACACTGAAATTAATAAGCATTTTAAATTCAATTACCAGCCGCATGACTTTTAGACATAAGTTAGTTTTGTTCAACGATACCACTAGTGCATATTGATTTATTCATTATCAGCCATTAGATTTCAAATATTTAGTAATGTTAACATATAGTCTTGAGACAAAACCGGTTATATTTTCCCATTAGTAGCAAGGGATCTTTTAAAAGAACCATACCACAACCTTTGATATACCAGTCATGGAGCACTGGCTAGATATACAAAATACTAGTAGCCAAATGGGCTAAACGACCGGGATCAATCCTAGACCGACAGGGCATAAAGTGAACGCTTTACCACTGGGCTATATCCCATCCCCTAGTATGTGATCAAGACCATCTGCCAAATCTGCGTGTCGGATACTAGAACTCATTCAGTGTGTGATGTCCCACCCCAAAATATAAACATATACCATCAATCAGTCCTCTTGTGTGTAGGGCCTACTGTTATTGTTTTGGTAAAAAAATCATAGGCAAGAAGATGATCAGCAACTGGGGTGATGGCTGGGGCAGTTACATATCAGTAAGCTTTTCAGTTGGAGAGAAGAGAGATGTGTACAAAAGTCTGTTTTGTTTAACGACACCACTAGAGCTACTGGATGTCAAACATGGTAATTTTCACATATAGTCTTTGATAGGAAACCCACTACATTTTTCCATTAGTTGCAAAGGATCTTTTATATGCATCATCCCACAGACAGGATAGTACATACCACAGCTTTTGATATACCAGTCATGGTGCACTGGTGCACTGACAGGGATCTATCCCAAAACGACTGCGTATCAAGCTAGCGCTTTACCACTGGGCTGTGTCCCGTCCCCAGCTATGTACCAATTCCACCCCCTCCCCATGTCCTCACTCAACTTCTGATGACTAAAAATAGCACACATTTTAACAAAAAATATAACACACAAACAAAACTACCACATAACATGTCTTTATTCCCCATATAAAAACAAAAACAAAACAAAAATACATCCCTATATACATACCAACTTTATAATGGTGTTATTAAATAAAATTCTATTAAGAGGGATACTAAATATATATTTTGCTGGCCCACCAAAGAAACTGTATATCAGGTTTCTGGAGGGCCACCCGATATAAGACTCCTGTGGAGGAAGATAAAACAGTTGATGACAGCTCAGAAGACAAAGTTAAAGTTTCTTCTGTTTAACAACACCTGTAGAGAACATTGATTTATTAATCATCTGCTGTTGATGTCAAACATTTGGTAATTCTGACATATATATGTAGTCTTAAAGAGGAAACCTGCTACATTTTTCCATAAGTAGCAAAGGATCTTTTATATGCACAATCCCACAGACAGAATAGCACATACCACAGCCTTTGACACCAGTCATGGTGCACTGGCTGGAACGACAAATAGTACAATGGGCCAACTGATGTGGATCAATCCTAGACAGACTGTGCATAAGAAAGAAAGTGCTTTACTACTGAGCTATGTCCCCCTTTTTGCTCAGAAGACAAAGTCAGTTCTGACAAATTGAAATTGCAGAGAAAGTGAAACATTTTCATCCTGTAAAATCATCATCATTTGGAACATAAGAAGGAATCATTTAGTGTCAGAATTTGCAGTTTTCCAGAAATGACATCACAGATCACACAAATATAAAGCCAGTATGTTTGTAATCATGATGTTCTGTGTGTACTGAAAAACAGCTGCCTCACATATTCACTGCAATGAGATCATGTCTGAAGCAGCTAGACCTATATCGCTACATTAAATTTTTATTTCACACTTTTTTTTACCAGTTTCTTGTTTAACATTATCAAATATTTTGTCTTACAAAACCACATGATTACACCCACTGAAGGTTCAAGCACAGCCCTCCTGGGCAGAATCTCTGAGCTCACTAGTGACATCTGTCCATGAATGAGAATTAAATAACAATAATCCAAAGATAAAACAGTGCTAGGAAGACTGCTGTAAACCCTTTTGTAACAGTTCCACCATGATGGGGTAAACAGAGGCATACTGCTTTCCTTGTCTCTGACGAACCAGTTTGTTGTATGCTTCTAATGTGCCCCTGAAACAGACAAGAATGGAATTAAATGTCTTGCCTTCCACAAACTGATTTGGTGAATAGACATAATTTGTGAAGTAACATTATGGATTAATCTAGCTTTAAAAAATATTAATAATAACTAAAAAATAATTAAAGAGTAAACTTAAATTAATTTTTTTAAATTTAATGCAGTTCAAATTTTTAACGTATCGAGATGAACATTCATCATTTAAACAACTATAAACTAAGTTTCATTAACTTTATTAAGGCGAGACAATAAATATGTGCTTACAGAATTATTTATTAATGGCTAATATATTAAAAAATGTGAAAAGTCACCATAGGAAAATTATCGATTAGCAGCAAGGGATCTTTTATATGCACCATCCCACAGATAGGGCAGTACATACCACAGTCTTTGATATACCAGTCGTGGTGCACTGGCTGGAACGAGAAATAGCCCAATGGGTCCACCGACGGGAATCGATCCCAGACCAACCGTGCAGCAAGCGAACGCTTTAGCACTGGACTACGTCCCGCCCTGCACCATAGGAATCAATCTACTTAATCATACAGAAATTGTTGCAACATTGCGTCAGGGAAGTTCAAATTTATACCTAAACTAACTGGACAGAGTGGTACAGGTACATTGTAACCAACAATACCCCAAAAAAATCGGCACTGAGACTCGCTGGTTTTCAGGTGACATCATTAATGTGTAAATCAATTCTTACTTGATAAAGAGGAGACGGTCATTTTCTAACGGGTGATCATCGAGCCATTGTGAATACCGACTTACTGACCAGTCCGATGCCTGAAAGAGAGTTTAGTCCACAGTTATCATTCAGGGCAATCTTTGGAACGTGCCAAATTCGCCAATTGTGAATTTTAAAAACAATTGGTGAATTTTAGTTTAATTTGGCAAAATAATTTCTTGAAATAATTATATTTTGTTAGAAAATAACTGGTTATCTGCAATTTTTTAAGTTTAATAGATAATTTGGCAAACTTTTCTGACCCAGAGCTAGCCCTGACATTCAATATCATTTGAAACCAGGATTACATCCCAGTTCTTCAAAGCATAGAGACCGGCCTCGGTGGCGTCGTGGCAGGCCATTGGTCTGCAGGCTGGTAGATACTGGGTTCGGATCCCAGTCGAGGCATGGGATTTTTAATTCAGATACCGACTCCAAACCCTGAGTGAGTGCTCCGCAAGGCTCAATGGGTAGGTGTAAACCACTTGCACCGACCAGTGATCCATAAATGGTTCAACAAAGGCCATGGTTTGTGCTATCCTGCCTGTGGGAAGTGCAAATAAAAGATCCCTTGCTGCCTGTCGTAAAAGAGTAGCCTATGTGGCAACAGCGGGTTTCCTCTCCAAATCTGTGTGGTCCTTAACCATATGTCTGATGCCATATAACCGTAAATAAAATGTGTTGAGTGCATCGTTAAATAAAACACTTCTTTCTTTCTTTCAAAGCATAGTTAGCCCTAAGCCAATCATGGGTTAGTTTAATATTTGTGTGTTATAAATATTCTGGCATACATTTTTGTTTTTTTAACAGTTACAATTTTAATATGGACAATGTTAATATGGATGGATATTTCTAAATAAACTTTTTACAAGTCTCTTCACTTACTTTTTGCATGATTTAAAGCCAGAGAATAATGCAGTTTCATTGGTTTGTCTTAAATATTAACAATATACATAACAAGATAATATTAACCAATCAGAAACATGCTTACAAATGCACATCTAACACTAATTAGATGGTAAAATATTAACATTAGGTCAGGAACCTTTTTTTCTTCCTTTTTTTTATTTAAAAAATATTTTTATGTTCAGGAAGCATTTATTCTCCGAAATTCTATACCCCGCAACAATTTAATAAAAAGGCAATGGAAAATGTCTGCCCCCTATTAATAACCTCCTTGGTTACTTATCAGGGTTCTGTTATATTCCGATGCTTGGTAAATCTTCTCCTCATAGTGGAGCCACATAAATTTTAACTAATAAAGCAATATAATTATTATAACATATATTCTCTTTTTGTTTTCTTTCACAAGTAAAAATTGGATATCACTCATAAATATAAAACTTGAATGCAATATACCAGTTATAGGATCAGGCATTTACAGATTTTAAATCCAATATTTACTAGCAGAGTACTCTACTTGTTACTGACCGTGCTAAAAACACAAAGACTGCAACCAACCTGATGTGGTGATTTGAGTTCCGGTGGAGCTCTTACGAAAAGAAAATGAATGATGATGCTGTATGGAATTATCTCCCCTAACGCCTGACTTTGTGACAAATGTTCACTAGTTTGAAATAGCAATGGCCTGAAAAATACAAAACAAACATTTTAATCTCTCGCTCTTTGAAAATTAATAATTAAAATAAATCCAGGTACAAAGATTAGATATATATCATGTATATTACAACTAAACACTTTAAGACCAAGAATTGAAAAATGTTCTAATTCTCTCAAGTAAAACGACAAAGGTATTTTATTCCAAATTCAAAATGATTAATAAAAAAAATGTCCAAATTATTACAGTAGCAGTAAGATATAAAAAAAAAACCCATCCTACCCCTACCTGCCATACAACAAAATACAACCTGTTTTGTTTGAAGCACATATATTGTATATGCCTGGTGATATATTAAAAAAAATTAAATTCCAAAGGATACAACATGACAAATTAACCCCTTCTCTGCCATCACATATACATTTCTGAAATTTAACTTTTCATTCATAAATTGTTTCAACTGGGATTCCCTGTAATAATCTTATGCTTCTAACCCCAAATCTGGATTCACTGAAACATGGAATTGAGTTACATTTACATCCTGCTATATGTAGCAACTGACTTACCACAACTCATTGTCTTTATCTGGTAAAATTTCAACATACCTGAAAGACCGTAACAATTTATAGGATTTCCCCAGATCAGAAACCCGCCTGCAGAACGGTGATATTGCCAGTTCCATCTGTGCAAAGTCGGCAGCAAGGCGTAGCTTACCACCCTCTCCCAGTGGGCGGATCAGAGTGGCGTGGCGGATAAACAGGTTAACACAGCGACACGCGATAAACTGGATACTGAAATAATATAATACACATTAATTAAATTATAAAGTTATGATTATAAATGTAATGATCTTTGAAAAGCTAAAAATTCTACACCAGAATTAAATTAAGGTAATTTTTCAGTATTTTAGATCATTAAAAGGCTCTACTAGTCAGAAACATGTTATAATAGCAGCAACTTAGGACACATATTTTTGTCGTGAGCAAGGAAGGTACCGGTACAGACAAACTCCCTGAATTCATGCCTGGTTGGGGAGGTACCATAATTATGCCATGTAGACATGTCACACCACTTTCCCGTATGCATATATGGTTTTAAATTAAATACAATATTTTTGCCTTTTCACTCTTCAATATAATAAATTCTGGAACAGTCCTAAAATCATCTGATATTTTTCACTTGTTTAAAGACAGAAATGAATGTTTAATGGCACCCATGGCTAATTGTTTTAATCAGCAATTCTATTAGCTGTGTATGTTAATTTATGATGTACTGTAGGTGTTTTAACCCTACAATGTTTTAAGAGGACCAAATTCCATTAAAGATACATTTATTTTAATGTTCATGGCTACTATACAAATTTCATTATGTAGTTCATTCATGGCTAATATACAAATTCCATTAAGTAGTTGCATGTAACCCTACACCCTGCAAAAATCCTGGATTCGCGTCTGCTAACTCATGAAAAAATCTGGCGCAGCCCTTACCTGTCCATGATAAAGTCTTTGCACTTGAACTGTGACAAGTAATCTGACTGACAGCGTATGACAAATCCCTGAAGTTCTCGCATGTAGAGAGAGCACGGGGGATCCGTCTGACCATCAGCTGGGGCAGGTCTGCAGAGACAAACAAAGCATATTGTATTTTGAAAACAAAGAAATAAAGACACTTTAGATTTACAGCAAATTTATTTGAAAGATAATCTTAACAAAAACTATGGAGAAAATTTGAGTGTTTTCTCTTTTATAGATACATTACCTGTCCTCAAACAAGTGCACCTCCCCCCCACGCAAGTGGTCTGGTCCGAACATCCCAACAGCCAATGGGATGGCCTAAATTCTTCTACTGCATACTGCTCTCTAGTTCCGGTCACATGACTGTAACTTCCTTCTTTTTCCCTGAGCGCATCGCACGGAGAACAGGAAGCGGGGAGGCCCGGGCGGGATGAATCTTGAGGACAGGTAATGTATCTATAAAAGAGAAAACACTCAAGTTTTCTCCATTTCTATAGACATTACCTGTCCTCAAACAAGTGCAGCATTCAACAGATGGTGGTGGGTGCCGAGATCCGTAGATGCTTGTGATAACTCCCCAACCGGAAAGAGGCTGACTAGTGGAAGAATAAGGCCAACCTTGGTAAGCCCTCATCCTAGGGATGCCCGTCACAGACCAATGCAGGTGATGTTAGTAACAACAACCAGAATGGTGGCATCCGTCAGCAGTGGCAGGTACGGCTCCTAGAACACATGGACCAGGAGGCGGAAGCCACATCTCATGCTGGTTCTGACAGGGTGGGAAGACGTAGCCACCAGGGATGCAGGTGTTAGGTAACCCTCACGTATTGAAGTGTTATAGTTTTTCAATAACAAGCGACAACCTAATGAGGTGCATCCGTCAGAACATTGAACAAAACAAGACCCCCGAGTGTTTTCTGTCTAGTACACCAAAGATCTGTTAGTTCAATAACGACAACCAATAACCACATGCAGTGCAGGGTAAAGGTTATCGAGACAAAAGTTCCGGCACCAGTACGTGAACTGTGCAAAAGAACAAAAGTCTAAGCAATCCTCATCTGTCTATTCGATGGACATCTCGGTATGCAGCCCAGAATCAGACAGACATCAACGGCGACGAGGACGGCTTGTATTCAACAGAGTCTGTGCAGCAACAACCGGACCCAGATGATGGAACCCCTCAACGTCTTCTGTGGAGACATCCCTCAGATAATAGTTGGCGAAGATGGAGTCCGTAGCCCAGAACCAACAAGTGATAATGTGCTGAATGGGTGTGTTGCAGTGCAGGGACATCGTGGCAGCCAAGGCACGGAGTTCATGCGGATTAGAAGCAGACGGAGCAGGTAAACCCTCCTTCTGATAGGCGGTCAGGATAGAAGACCGGATCCAGGTGGCCACCGTGTTCTTGGTAAGGTCCCTCAACCGACTCTGGTTACAGGAAAGGAAAAGTCTTTTGCGATGTTGTCGAAAAGATCTGGTCCTCTCGATGTACTGGTGCAGGGCTCTGACAGGGCACAACGCCAAGTCCTCAACGTCCGCCGGACCAACGATAGAGGAGAGGGCCTGCACAACATACGAACGAGGCGCTTGGTCTGGTAACTGATTCTTTGCAACAAAGTTCATGAGTAACCCCAAGTTGACTGCACGCCGATCTTGTGTGAAACGTACCAAGTCTACATCAAGAGCATGGAGTTCTGAGACACGGGCAGCCGTGGCAAAACCGAGTAAAAACACCGTCTTCCGCATCAAGTCTTGCAGGGAAGAGGATTCGATCGGCTCATAAGGTGCGGTCGATAACGCTCGTAACACCAGATTCAGGTCCCATCTTGGTGGCCGAAACCGGTGTACTTGATCATCAAGGCGAAACCCTTTGATCATCTTATGGATCTCAGGAATACCCGATAACTTCGTTCCAGTAGCGACATCACGAACAGTAGCGATGACCGAAACGTACCCAGCGATGGTAGACCCCTTTAATCGTAAAGTGGTCCGCAGATACAGCCAAAAAACCCAGCAAGACGAAGTATCTGGATCGTCTGAGGTTTGAGGTTTTGCCGGACACACCCTCGGTGAAAGCAAAGCCATCTGACGTTGTAAGCCACAGTAGTAGATGATCTGTGCGCTTTCAAAATGGCCGCCGTAGACTGAAGAAAAACCTTTCTTTCTCAAACTCTTGGCGATAAAGTCCACGCTGGCAGTTGGAACAACTGCGGACGTGGATGGTATAGTCTTGACGTGGGATGCAGCAACAGATGATCCCAGTCTGGCAGCGGTAAAGGATGTGGATCGGCAAGACGTATTAGATCTGGATACCACATCCTGGATGGCCACATTGGAGCAATGAGTAACAGGCGACAATGGTACAGCTGAAACCTCTGAAGCACCCTTGGAAGGAGGATTCGTGGAGGAAAAGCGTACGCGTCCATCTGTTCCCAGCTGATGGCCAAGGCGTCGAGATCCAGAGCTTCGGGATCCAGCACCGGAGACACGTAAACCCTCAGCTGATGGTTGAATCGTGTGGCGAAGAGATCGATGTTTGGTGTCCAAAGTCTGTCGCACACCCATCGAAACGCTTCGGGATGGAGCATCCATTCCGTCGGCTGTGGAGACGACGGCCGAGACAGTGTGTCGACTAGTACATTGGAAACCCTGGAATATGGCGAGCCCGAAGTTGCAACGGAATCTCGTCAACCAGCTTGTAGAGACGATAAGTCAACTGCAGCAGACTGCTGGAGTGGGTTCCGCCCTGACGGTTGATATAAGCCACCACGGTAGTACTGTCTGTGGCTACCATGAGAGAGGCGCCTGACAGCATCTCTCGCCAATGAAAGATGACGTAACTGACAACATCTCCAACAGGTTGATGTGTAGATCGGCTTCATCTGGGAAACCACAGCCACCAACAGGGACTGGACTGCAAGCAAGGCGACTGGTAACCGGATCAGCAAATCTGCGTTATTGTACTGAATGCATGGATTCAGAAACAAACTGGATACCGCGACCTCTAAGCATAAAATGTTGCGCCGACGTCAAAATTACTCTTGCAATGATACTTCATGAAACAGTAATAGAGTGATTCAGGAATCAAGACATCGGAAACAGCGACCCCGTGATACAGGCAAGAGCCAAGACAGCGTAGCAACTCGCTACGCTACATGCCCGATATACCTGGAAGTGAAGCAACGCAAAACAGCAACCGGCTAAAATCCACGGCCGTCACACCACCCGGTGCGAAACAGCAGCAGAGACCATCTAGACAGCATCGGTCACGAACTCTGGCGGTAACAACAGTAAACGTCAGTGAGTTGATAAGCCGCAATGAACCATAGGAAAACGGTGACGGTAAAACCCCCGTACCACGTGATGGCAACTGGATAACTTCCGGAACCAGCGGAAGTAGCGACTGTCTTGCATCGCCACCGGATATAGAGAACGATCTGCCCGAATGTCGCTGAACCTTCCTCGAACAAGAGAATATCGGTGCACGGGATCTCAACACAAGTGACCGGACCAGTAGACTTTCTTCGTCACCAACCCGGAACGCTTGTAACGTCGACCCCTTCACGGCAAAGAGCCGTATGTAGACCACAGGTCTGCCAAGATTACCGGCTTGTGCTGAAAGTCAAGAATGGATCGCTTCAGGCAAGTCGGTTGACGATAGTGTGCAATCGTAGTGCACATCGACGTCACGGAAGATATAAGGTAGACCAACATCAAAGTCGACGGCTAGAACAAGGCATATCCTCTGGCATCCTGCACATGAGGAGTTATGGTCGCCATGTACAACATGTACGCTGAACTGAAGCCATCGACAGGACGTGCCAATCTGTAAGTTCTAGGAAGACGTCTGGTCCCGCCGGAAAACAGCGTCATCCAAGGCCGGCGTCACACCGTTGAAGGATAGGTTGAAGACGGGATACGTTCGTTGTGACGAATGGGGAACGGCACAAACGAAGTCTACTCAAGTAAACCGACATCGGATCAGTCCTCAAACGGAAACCTTCTAGAATGGTGCGAGTGGACTGTGAAGTGACGAAAGCATATACACCGCAGCGAGACAAACAGTCACAGCCATGTGGGTCACTGCGTCCGGATCTTCTATAACGGAAGGTGCCGACGCATCATCTGGAAAATCGGTCAGTAACCTGGCACAGGCACTTCGATCCAACACGGGACGACGGTACCGAACGGTGAGCCGATGACGCAATTTTCCAATTCGTTACAGGGCTCCGTCTGCTTGCTGGAACAACGATACGCACGGGCCAGTTACTGGTAGCCGTGTAAACCGACGGGGGCCTGTGGCAGCCAACGATCGAATGCCGATATCTGCCGGTGGAACCTCCGTGGCGATCATCGAACCCGGACCCTTCTTGGCTGAAACCGGTGGATGGGCCAGCGGCGGTAGCATATCAGATATGACAGCCAGACAATCCCTCAGTGACAAGTGGTCCGCCGCATCCAGATCTTCCAGCACCGCATGAACCGTACATCATCAGAAAGTCACGTAGCACCCGTGAACAGGCCAGTCGCTCTGGTCATGGCCCGATGGAAATACCGGAGAACCGGACCGTGGGCGGTCCCGTGTGGATACCAAGGAACGGATGACCACATCGTCGTTGGATGTGGCAAGGACGGCAACATGTCGTAGACAGCCGCCAAGCAATCCCTCATAGTCATATGGTCCGTAGAGTCGGGCTCTTCAATGACAGATGCCGCAGGCGCTTCATCACCAAAGTCTCGTAGAACTCGAGCACAGGCCAATCGATGTACCGTAATGGAAGCCGCTGGTTAAACCGGACCGTGGATGGTCCCGTCTAGCCCTCGGAGGCCTGGAAGCCACATCAACTGAAGGTTGGCGCTGACGATCTGTGGAACCCGTAGGGAGCCATACAGGTCATGTGGAACGGCTACGGTCCCGGCTCCGATGCGCCGAAGGGGACTTCCCCGCCGAAGATCGGTGAGCCTTGGAATCCGTGGAGCGTCTATCTGAATGAGCCGGCTTCTTAGAGGGCTGCGTAGAGACCGCAGGCCTGTCATCCGAAGTCTTAAGTAACGGTGGAGCTGAAGAAGCCGCACCCCCTGAAGAGGGGACTGGAACCGGACCTGACCCCGAACTCGCCGATTTAGGTAAGGTCGCCATTGACGCCATTGTTTCTTCCAGCATGGTCGGTAGAATTGAACGTAACTCTTCCGCCACGGAGTCAGCAATCGAAGGCGAAGATTCCACCTTCTTGGTCCTCGAAGATTCCACCTTCTTGGTCCTCGCTGACACCACCTTCAGGTAAAAGCCGCGAACTCGACATCAGACAAGCCCGCACAAAGGTCGCATCTAGAAGTGAGGCCACACGAACACGACAACCTGGTCGCCGCCGGCTAACTTCTTGCAGCGTAACACGCTCGAACTAGTCACCTGAACATTAATCAGATATGATAATAGTAATTTTCAATCTGTGAAAAGAAAGAAAAACCAACCATAACACAAATAACAAAAGCCGGTAAATAAAGACGCCATTTTGCAAATGGCGTCCGACACGGACAACCGGCGATATAACAACATTTCATGTAATTAACACTTGGCAAGTCAAGCGAATACGCGAAAGACATATGAAAGCTAACGAAAGCTAACGAAAATTAAGGTGAAAAACATTTCACCCAAACACAAAAGCCAGTCAAACACAGACGCCATTTTGCAAATGGCGTCCGACAACGACAACCGGCAATATAAACAACATTTCATGTAATTAAACGCTTGGAAGTCAAGTGAAATACGCGAAAAGAACATACGAAAGCTAATGAAAACGAAGGTGAAAAACTTTCACCCAAACACTAATACAAAACCAAAGGTCTTATAAAAGTTGACTCCAACAGAGGCCAAGCAAAAGGACGTCCCAGACCCTTTAGCGAAGAGAAAAAGAAGGAAGTTTACAGTCATGTGACCGGAACTAGAGAGCAGTATGCAGTAGAAGAATTTAGGCCATCCCATTGGCTGTTGGGATGTTCGGACCAGACCACTTGCGTGGGGGGGAGGTGCACTTGTTTGAGGACAGGTAATGTCTATAGAAATGTGCTATCCCTATCTTGGAAAAATTTACATCAATCCTACAACACACAGGAGCTATCAGCTGAACAAACAATTACTTGAGACTTTTTGCTCAGCAGATAGCCTTTTGAGCGGACACAATTTTGCTGAGTATTTCACCTTGTGTGATCATAAAGAAAATATCTATCATATTTTATATTTTTGGTCTTGAGTGAAAAAGGGTCTCACCATGTTCTGGCTATGCAGGGCCTCGAAATGGCCTGTGGCCATGTTCGCCAAATGCGACCAATGTTTTCTTTGGGTGACTTTAACATTACAAAATAATGGCATAAGCCCCACCCGCCCAAATAATATTATAATCTTTAGAGCTATAAACACATGAGCCACTAGTAATATGTGTATCCACATTAATATCATACTCAGGTTCACTTACAATAATTTGCCAACATGCATTATAATTTTTTGGGCCACCATATTTTTTTGCGAGTTTCGAACCCTGCTATGCGAGTTACCATCTAAGCTAAATTTACTAACTGACCAATGGAAGCACGAAAATTGCATCGAGTGACGTCATTATGAAAGTCCTAAGCAATCGTTCAACCTGATAGTTTCTCGATACGTGGTAGGCTTACAGGCGGCTTTTCTTCTGTGAAAGCAATGGGTTTTGTGCTGCTCCTTTGTTTGGGGATGATATGTCATTTAAAAACAAAGATCCCATTCCTTTCCTCTCAAACCCTCAATCAAACATCACCATAATTGTGCCTTTCAAACCCACTGAATCTGGATTAAACACTTATGCTAGTTTTTTACTAGTGGTCCTTTCCTTCAAGCTTCATCTTACCCTGGAAGTCCCCCTCCTTTTGAATGGTTCGGATGATGCATCCCAGTGCATCGGAAATGGATGACAACAAAGGGTTTAATAGATGTAACCCATCAACACATCAACACTCTGAAAATTAACAAGCAAGGCTTCATAAAATCTATTCTAGATTTGTTTGTTTGACAGATGTCTGCAAACTTGGATGGCAGAGTTTGTTTAATGTTTAACTATAGCACAATGAATTTTATAAAGCAATTGGCTACTGGATGTCAAACATTTGGTAATTTTAACCTTTAGTCTTAGCGAGAAAACCTGCTAATTTTTTCAATTAAGAGCAGGGATCTTTCTAGAAGTGAGGCCACACGAACACGACAACCTGGGTCGCCGCCGGCTAACTTCTTGCAGCGTAACACGCTCGAACTAGTCACCTGAACATTATCAGATATGATAATAGTAATTTTCAATCTGTGAAAAGAAAGAAAAAACCAACCATAACACAAATACAAAGCCGGTAAATAAAGACGCCATTTTGCAAATGGCGTCCGACACGACAACCGGCGATATAACAACATTTCATGTAATTAACACTTGGCAAGTCAAGCGAAATACGCGAAAGACATATGAAAGCTAACGAAAGCTAACGAAAATTAAGGTGAAAAACATTTCACCCAAACACAAAGCCAGTCAACACAGACGCCATTTTGCAAATGGCGTCCGACACGACAACCGGCAATATAAACAACATTTCATGTAATTAAACGCTTGGAAGTCAAGTGAAATACGCGAAAAGAACATACGAAAGCTAATGAAAACGAAGGTGAAAAACATTTCACCCAAACACTAATACAAAACCAAAGGTCTTATAAAAGTTGACTCCAAACAGAGCCAAGCAAAAGGACGTCCAGACCCTTTAGCGAAGAGAAAAAGAAGGAAGTTACAGTCATGTGACCGGAACTAGAGAGCAGTATGCAGTAGAAGAATTTAGGCCATCCCATTGGCTGTTGGGATGTTCGGACCAGACCACTTGCGTGGGGGGGAGGTGCACTTGTTTGAGGACAGGTAATGTCTATAGAAATGTGCTATCCTATCTTGGAAAAATTTACATCAATCCTACAACACACAGGAGCTATCAGCTGAACAAACAATTACTTGAGACTTTTTGCTCAGCAGATAGCCTTTTGAGCGGACACAATTTTGCTGAGTATTTCACCTTGTGTGATCATAAAGAAAATATCTATCATATTTTATATTTTTGGTCTTGAGTGAAAATTCTCACCATGTGTCTGGCTATGCAGGGCTCGAAATGGCCTGTGGCCAGGTTCGCCAAATGCGACCAATGTTTTCTTTGGGTGACTTTAACATTACAAAATAATGGCATAAGTCGCCCAAATAATATTATAATCTTTAGAGCTATAACACATGAGCCACTATTAATATGTGTATTCCACATTAATATCATACTCATGGTTCACTTACCATAATTTGCCAACATGCATTATAATGTTTTGGGCCACCATATTTTTTTTGCGAGTTTCGAACCCTGCTATGCGAGTTACCATCTAAGCTAAATTTACTAACTGACCAATGGAAGCACGAAAATTGCATCAGAGTGACGTCATTATGAAAGTCATAAGCAATCGTGCTCAACTGATAGTTCTCGTATGTGGTAGGCTTAAAAGACGGCTTGCTTCTGTGAAAGCAATGGGGTTTTGTCTTCTCCTTTGTTGTGATGAGATGTCATTTAAAACAAAGATACCTTTCCTTTCCTCTCCCACCCTCAATCAAACATCACAATAATTGTGCTTCAGACCCACTAGATCTGGATTAAACAATATGCTAGTTTTGTTAATAGTGTCCTTTCCTTCATGGCTGCATCTTACCCTGAGAAGTCCTCCTGGTGAATGGTTAGAATGATGGCCTCCAGTGCATCGGAGATGGATGACAACAAAGGGTTAATAGATGTACCCATCAACAACACAACACTCTGAAAATTAACAAGCAAGCGTTCATAAAATCTATTATAAGTTGTTGTGTTGACAGATGTCTGCAAACTTGATGCAGAGTTTGTTTTGTTTAACTATAGCACAATGATTTATTAATCATTGGCTACTGGATGTCAAACATTTGGTAATTTTAACCTGTAGTCTTAGCGAGAAAACCTGCTAATTTTTTCATTAAGAGCAAGGGATCTTTTATATGCACAATCCCACAGACAGGATAGCACATACCATGGCCTTTGATATACACTGGCTGCAACGAGAGATAGCCAAATAGGCCCACCAACGGGGATCGATCCCAAACTGACCGCACATCAAACAAGTGCTCCAAAACTTGAAATACATAAGGGTGGGAGGTCAGGTTATAGTGGAAAAAAAAAAAAATATATATATATATATATACTCTTCAAAAGAAGAAACGCAAAACGACATTGTCGTAACATTTGGAGAATTGATTTAATTATTGAATGGTGAGTCCGATAATTACCAAATGTTGCAGGATTGTTCACAATTCACTCTAGTCCATTGTGAGTAAGTGATAGGACACACCACCAAGGTCAAGGTCATCTGGAGTCAATACCGGGTGTGGCCTCCGCGTGTGTTGACAACTGCCTGGCACCGCCTGCCCATTGAAGCAACCAGAGTACGGATGACGTCCCGGGGGATGGTGGCCCACTCGGCCTGCAAGGCTGCTGCCAGCTCGGGCAGGGTCTGGGGCTGTGGTTGTCGCTGTCGGAGGCGTCGGTCCAACTCGTCCCATAGATGCTCAATTGGGTTCAAATCCGGTGATATCGATGGCCAAGGAAGGACATTAATGTTGTTGTTCTGTAGAAAAGCCGTTGTGAGACGTGCTGTGTGAGGCCTGGCGTTGTCATGTTGGAACACTGCGTTGGCGTTGGCCATAACTGGAACCATGTGTGGCCGGAGGATCTGGTCAATGTAGCCCTGTGCATTCAGGTTGCCCTGCACGTGGACCAGGTCAGTTCTGCCAGTGTGTGAGATGGCTGCCCACACCATGACACTACCCCCGCCGAATCTGTCCACTTCCTGCACGCAGTTTGCCGCATAACGTTCACCACGACGCCTATACACGCGACATCTTCCATCATGATGTCGGAGTAGAAATCGGGACTCGTCACTGAATCACACCTGTCTCCATCGCAGTTGAGGCCATTGTCGATGAATCTGGCACCACTGCAGTCGGAGTCGACGGTGTTGTGGTGTTAAGATGACACCTCGAACTGGACGTCTGGCACGAATTCCTACCTCACGTAGGCGGTTCCGTACGGTCTGGTCGGATATCCTGCACAAACCTGGTATTGCTGCGGCTGTGGAGGTGGCAGTAGTCAATCGTTCCCGAAGGTGGCGTACCCGGATGTAGCGGTCCTGCCCGGGGGTAGTGACCCGTGGTCGACCGGATCTAGGGAGGTCACGTGTTGATCCATGTTGCTGGTAACGGTCCCACAGTCTGGAGATGGTGCTTGGGGACACATGGAATGCCCTGGCAACGGCCGTTCTGGATTCGCCTGCGTCTAGTCGGCCGATGGCATTGTTTCTCTGCGGTTCACTGAGACGTGGCATGTCCTGGATTGTCAACTGTCGGCCAGATACAGAGGCCAGGCAAGCGAACACCCTGCACTTTTATACTGTCGGTGTTCATGTTGCACGTGCAACAACGCACGTGCAGTGGTGACATGGTTTGCACGTGGCTGCGTTTTTGCGAATATTCACATTTTGGAACTTTATTGTACAGTAGCTGCGTTTTATCGAATGTAACCGTGGGAATGTGTTTGGGACATGCAATGACCTTATATTCACAAAGCATGAACCGGTAGGAAACATAAAATCGGAGTTATAACCCATTTGTACCCTTTTGCGTTTCTTTTTTTGAAGAGTATATATATATATCTACAATATAAAGTTTTGTTGAAACTGATGGGAGTTATTTTTGCCATCTCAGTGGATAAGGATTAAATGTATGTATTTTTTAGATAATATTATCCAAACCTTACCTCTAGTGCTGTCTGAATGGAATCTTGAGCTTCTTGGGCGAAGTGACCAATATTTGACAATACCTGAAACAGTATTACAACATCTTCCATAACAAAATTACAAATATATTAACCCTTATCCTGCCGCATTCGTTTTTGCTAAATTCAAAGAATTTTCACCTGTTCTACATTTCTAGTAAGTTTATTAAAATCCATGGACATTTTAACATGAAATTACACCCATATATACCATAATGATCCACCTATGTAATGATAGCATTTTGGGGATGGTTATTTTATTTATGTTACCATGGCAATGGCTGCACATTTCAATATACAATTTTTTCATTATTAATTAAGAAAACATGAATAAAACACTACCGGTACTATGCCTGTACAAAAGATATATGAAGCTTATTAATTCTGTTACCATGGTAACCAGTTCAAAACTATATGCTACCATGGTACCCAGATCGAAACTGTTACCATGGTAACCAATGCAAAATTTTGGTTACCATGGTAAGGTATGTAAAACTGGAAACTATTTGCTGTGTGCATGCAACTTTTGGGTCATAAGGTCAAAAGCAAAGGACACCAGTAATCAATAATCCAGATCATAACTGCCCCTACTAGGTGGTTATGGGGTTTGGAATCTTTTGAAATTGGACACTGCATTTCATGTACAAACTTTAAGCAGCAGCAATCTTACTATAATCGTTCTAAAAATTATTAAAACATATCCATTAATTCCCAAGATTTTAGGGTGCATAATTTTACCCTTCATACCCTCTGGCAGAAACCCTGGACACTGATATTAGAATAATAGAAATAGTAAAAAGGATTTTATGCATTTTAGTAATTTATTGTGACACAAGATACTTGCAATAGTGCTTCACACGGTCACAATTGTCAAAAAAAAGAGTAAAATGGGACGGGGGACACGATATTAACGGAATTCGCAAAATTGATATTTTTATGGTATTCCTGGACAAGACAATTGGCTTAATTTTCCCATGTTTGTGCCCCACCCTTAGGTGAGGGGTAGAATGACCAAATTCACAAGGAAATGAGTCACGGATATTCAATTTCTATATAACTACTGTGAACTCCATCCCCACCTAGGGGGACATTCACAAGTTATATACACTGGTCATCTATTTGCCTTTATATATTATTTGAATACTATCCAGATGTAGCATTTCAGGCAAATGAGCTGGTCTAAAACATTTTCACCATGTATTTCCATCATTTTACTCACACAATATTAGTTGTAATCCATGTAAAAATATGTAGTGATTCATTTGCAACCCTATATACGGTAGCTATTCAGGGCTGTAACTAGGATTTAAACAATGAACCAATGAGCATGGAAGGTGCAAGACACCATTTTGCGGTCATTTCAGGGAGGTTACATACTTAAAACATCAGTAGCAATAAACTATTTTTCTATTATTTTACCCCCCTCCCCCAATGCATTCCTCCCACACCAGGCTATTTCTCGTTCCAGCCAGTGCTCCATGACTGGTATATCAAAGGCCGTGGTATGTACTATCCTGTCTTTGGGATGGTGTATATAAAAGATGCCTTGCTACTAATGGAAAAATGTAGGGGGTTTTCTTTCTAAGACTACTAGTATGTCAAAATTACCAAATGTTTGACATCCAATAGCCGATGATTAATAAATCAGTGTGCTCTAGTGGTGTCGTTAAATAAAAAATAAAACACACACACACACACACCATTGCCTCTACCCGCTAGCTGAGGCCCTGCTGTTTGGCAGTAAAGCTAATATGAATAATTGTTGTTATCCAAATTCAGGGATTTTCGTTCAACTCTGGCAGAAATCTGCCTGTATCCCCAACAAAAATGAGAACCTGTACGCTTTGGCCTATACCGCTTCATTTTTTTTTTTAATTTTGGGCCCTGTCGCTTAGGCCCTTGGAGAGGGAGGTCAGAATGTGTTTATGTGTGGTACAAAATGTAGTTGGAACTGATTAAGAACTTTTTGAGAAGTCAAAAACATGAAACGTCTATGCATGACTCACAGTAGTCCGAGCGGACGTAGAAAATGTGCTCCCTACCGCAATAGGTGTCACAATAAATGTTGAAAACATTATTATCGGAATCATGAATTTATATTTGTGCAACTTCTTCTGACATGTTTATTGAGGGAGTGAAAGAAGAAGAAATCACTGGCAGTTGGTACCGCGAAGTATTGTATCTGGGTCAATCGTCGATAATATTAATAAAATAAAAAAATGCGATTACTTACTCGAATCTATTGCAAACCATTATCCTACTGTAATTTTCACATTTTATATAGGTCCATATAGTTACTGCATGTTTTGGGGGTGTTGCGTAACACGAAAAAGGACCGTGTGGATGTTATAAAAAACGGTCGATAACTGTTGCGTGGAAAAAAAAATTGGACCTCGCGGCGAGGGTGTGTATTCCCCCGACGCATCCACACCAATTTGTACCGTACAGGCCTGATGTACTAATCATAAGCGTATGGGATCCCGTTTTGTTTTGTAGGGGTGGGAGAGGGAGAAGAGCAGGCTAATTTGTGCCCGAATTAAACGAAAATACCACCAACTAAAAAACAATATTTATTAGTTTTAGCGTTACTGCCAACCAACTTTAGTATATATAATACAGGGTTTCAAAGGAAGCACTTCACATTTTTACATGGATTTAATTACAACTAGTATTGTGGGAGAAATGTTGGAAATACTAGTACATGACGAAAAGGTTTCAGGCCAGCTCAATTTGCCCGAATGTCTGTGTCGTATTCGCCCGAATTTTAGATTTTGGTACCAATAAATTTATCAAAATACACTCGATCCAATACAACTACAGTTTACCTCATGATGATTAATTTATCTTTATAACATTTGCAGATGTGTGTGCAGGGAATGGGTCCACTGCCCCCCACCCCCCCCCACCCCCCTTCCAGTCCCTGCTTGAGCAGATTAAAAAAACAAAAACAATACATATTCCTGGCTGAGCATGACTGAACTCCCCTATAAACTTCACTCTCCAGACATCCCCACCTAAAATCCCAGCACACATGCCCGATTTAAAAAAAAATGTCATCCACCATACAAACATAATTACAAAACATTCACTGCTTATATACACTAACTTATTCATAAAAAGCCATGCACGGCACCTCTCTCCCCACCCACCCCCTCCCGCACACACACAATCCTTGGATCCGCGACTGGTACAGTATAATACATGCTTTAATCCATTTCAATAATAAAACAAGAAACCGGTGGCACCACATAATTATGTGTGACACGCAACGAGAATGTTTTGCGGTTGGTTATTAAAAATAATGTAGGTCAAGGTATTCCCCAGACTAATTCAGCAGATATTCGTAAACTATCATTTGTAATTCACTTTTAAAAAATGAGAACAAACATATATCCACTCAGTAGTGATTAATACCAATGTGAATGTAATATGTCATGCTGAAAAGGAAAAAGGAAAAACTGGCAGAAAAACAACACACAACAAAACAACGATGAACATGTACGTGTTCGATCATATAGTCGACGTAACTGTTCAAGCAAACATACATATAGCTAGTTAGAATATTGTCTGCTGTAGTATAAGTAACTATGTTGTAATTATTAATGAAAACAGTTAGCAGCACATGCAAGCAATGTTTTCTACTGCTGTCAAATTGTATGGCGGGAAATGTGCTGTCACATGACCTGTTGTTTATAAATAGAAATAGGGAAATGGCGCTTTTCGATGACTGTTTATGCCGTCGGATTACAACTACTTGATTGTGTTTGTACCTTTTTTTAGGCATTAAAAGTGATACTTGTTCTATTTTAATGCAAATGTCATAATGTAGTTCATATATAATAGTATATTATGACAACTTTGTAGAGATAAAAGAAACCGCTACCAAAAAACAAGAAACAATAACAAACAATAGCCACGCGCCATTTGACGGGTCATTTTTGTTTTCAAAAAAACATAAGATGTACAACAACAATTTAGCAAATATTTGGATATGTCATTCTAAAGACTATTTATTAACATTTTCTTACTTTTTTTTGACAAAAATGTCAACAATTAATTTAGAAAACGATTTTTAAATGAAAACAATGCAAAATGACGTCATTGTAATGACGCTTGACGTGTATACACGTCAACGGCAGGAAACGGGTTAAAATGTGTCCAAAACCATTACTGAGGCTTCTGATATAGTGGAATAATGGCATAAATTATTTTTGCTTGGAAGGAATTTAAAACTCTTTATTTGTCTCGTATTACTTTCAATCAGAGCTGCAGTTGTTATTACTTCATATAGCTTACAGAGAGCACCCCCACCTAACCAGGACACAAACGTCCCTGATTGTGTGCATGACAAACCATATTATAAATAATTCACTGATGAGGACAGATCCTATAACTCACTGCACCTCAGGAAACTGGCCCAAGTTCAGCCAGCCATTATTTTGATAAATGTCATATGATTAATGTGAAACACAAAAACCAGTCTAGAAAGCCTTAGCGACAAACGGCCAACTGAACTTACACCTAAGCTATACACTCAGATCCACCTCAAGTCCTTAAAAATCTTTCATTTAGCATATTACACGAGTTCACCTTTGCCATGGAGTGATGCAGCTGATACAGTGTATTCACGACCGACGCATTCCGGCTCTGTCCTGGTGTTGGTGGTCCTATCACTTGGCTGGCTTCACCGTCTGTAGTCAGCTAATTAAAACAGAAACGGAAATATTATTTTAACATCTATATCCATGCATATAAAAACAGCTTATTATGTCAGTTATGTTTTATTTTTTGTACTTCATTTCATTTTACAATATACACAAAAGGAACATGTGTTTCTTACAATATGAATGAAGCCACACAATTTATTTACAGTTTTGATTTGGCTTGCTTCTATTTTTGTGATTTTCGCCTGAATTAAACAAAAATGCCTGAATCTCGTTAACATTTATACATTACAGCTACATAGGATTTCAATTGAATAACTACAAATATTGATATGGATTACAACAAATATTGTGAATAGAATGATGAAATATTCAGGCCAGCTCATTTTGTTTGTAAATCTCCATCATATAATTTTTGCCCAAATGTGAAGATTTGCTTCAGCAGTGGGGGAAAGGTGACCCTTCTGAACCCTTCCCCTGCCCCCCACCATCTCATATGACTTGAAAATTCAAATTCCCTGAAACTTATATTTCAAGTTATCATAGTTTAATAGTAATTAAATTTCTCTACTCACCAATAATATTCATTTTAATTACATTATTACTGTCAACAGTCTGAATAGTAACTGTATAATATAATGTGTTTCTAATAGATCTTTCAATCATTAATTAATTATATTACTACATTATGTACCAGTTGTTCACTTTTCACACAGAAAAGCTTGATCGTCTTGGCCACATTTTTAGCCACTGTAATACTCAATTTGCTGTCCACATTTGCCACATTCAGTTCACTGAAAGATACAAGACAAAACAAATTGACTACATTACTAAATACATATCATTCAATGAGCTCATTCTGAATGGGATCTGGAAGGAAGGAAATGTTTTATTTAACAATGCATTCAACACATTTTATTTACAGTTATATGGCGTCAGACATATGGTTAAGGACCACACAGATATTGAGAGAGGAAACCCGCTGTCACCACTTCATGAGCTACTCTTTTTGATTAACAACAAGGGGTCTTTTATATGCACCATCCCAAAGACAGGATAACACATACGACAGCCTTTGATGTACTAGTCAGGGTGCACTGGCTGGAGCGAGAAATAGCCCAATGAGCCCACCGACAGGGATCGATCCCAAAATGATCGCGCATCAAGCGAATGCTTTACCACTGGGCTACGTCTCGCCCTGGATGAGAGATGGTACCAGTGTGCAAAGCTAGTACCTACCGGACTAAGTCCCATGGCTTAACCACTACACTATTAAGGCCAGTTGTCTTTGTAAACAATTGCAGGTCACTTATAGATATTCAAGTCACTAAATCACTTAAAAGTTAGTGAAGAAAACAAAGTTATGTTCAAAACAGTGCCTCTTACCAATAAAAAAATAACTGAAGTTTATTTTATGAATTCTAGGATTTATATTTATTGTAACTCTAGTACCCAAGGTATAATACTTATAATTATAATTATAGAATGAAAACCCTCAAAACAGTAATACCTACAGACCACAATTCCCTCAAAACAGGAATCTATAAACCAGAATTCCCTAAAAACAGGAAACTCTATAAACCAGAATTCCCACAAAACTGGAATCTCTATAAACCAGAATTCCCTCAAAACAGGAATCTCTATAAACCAGAATTCAAACAAAACAGGAATCTCTATAAACCAGAATTCCCTCAAAACAGGAATCTCTATAAACCAGAATTCTCTCAAAACAGGAATCTCTATAAACCAGAATTCCCTCAAAACAGGAATCTATATAAACCAGAATTCCCATAAAATAGGAAATTTTTCAGTCCCCTTTTAAATGTCAGTGGAGTAGGCCTACATAACCTTTCTAAACCAAATACCCCTTATAACCAGACTTTTTACTTGATCCTGTGGGTGTCCGGTTTAAAGGGGTTTCACTGTATATAGAAACCTTGAAATTGTCTTCACGATGTTTTCCACCTCCTCAGATGTTGGTGGATTGGAGGAGCCGCTTGCAAACACCAGGTTGATGGGGTCAAACAGACGAGACAGAGATCTCGACAAGTAGGCATTCTCAAAGCTGCACAGCGTCTCTCGCAGAGCTGCCTCAGAGCTGTAATACAAAAATTCAACATAATCAATGACTCAGTTGGATGGGCGGAAGGAAAGGCATTTTTTATCACATCTTAAATTAAGACTACTTAGTATCTAACAAAATGGTTCTAATGACATTTGATAAAGATCGATCACTCAAAAGAGAAAATCATAGACAGAGAGGAGGAAAGAGGAGGAATGGGGAGGGAGAGGGAGAGGGAGAGGGAGAGGGAGAGGGAGGGAGAGAGAGAGAGAGAGAGAGAGAGAGAGAGAGAGAGAGAGAGAGAGAGAGAGAGAGAGAGAGAGAGAGAGAGAGAGAGAGAGAGAGAGAGAGAGAGAGACACACACAGAGAGACACAGAGAGAGAAGAAACTGTAATACAGGTTACCCCATGAGATATTGTGTGCATTTTTCCATAGGAAGGTCAGTACACACCATGGTCTTTGACGTACTAGTTGTAGGGCATTGGATAAGACAAGGAAAAAACCACTCATGGCAACTGATCCTGCAACTTATCAAACCCCACTAGTCAACTGATAAATATTTCACATATTTTAAAAATACTTCTCCCTAATCCCATTCTTTCTTCTAAGAGCACACACAAGACACACACAAGACACACACACACACATTTATAAAAAGTCTTCTTTCATCCCCTTTTGAACATACATCATCCCAAAATGGATACTATTAAAACCTTTCATGACAATAAAAGGATGCTTGTTTTCCTCAGGTCACGTCAGGTCACAGGGCTTAACATGCACATTCACAGCAAACTGTTGTAGTGCACGCCTGTCATGGGTGCAAGTGTCAATGTATACCAGCTCCTTTGTCAAGAAGCAATAGCTTTGTTTCCCTCAAGGTGACAAACACATAAATGAGAATTTGTCAAGAACTCACTCATATCTCTTGCTGTCACTATCTGACTTTACGGAACTATCCACTTTCTTGACATCATCGACCGGTGCGACGTCCGAGCTGCCCGGACTGACAGCCATGTTGATATTGAACTGCTGCAGTCTCTTCCACAGATCATTGTACAGACGTAACAGCTTTGGGTACTCCCCTTCAAAGGCTTGTTTCAGGAATGTGGAAGCTGAAAGAATATTATGAAGTCATGTGTGACATAATATTCAGCAAATGTTTTACCGATGTAAGAAACGAAAGGAATATTTGTTTATTAACATCTCATCAAATTTTCAACTCTGGCTGCTTGGTGTCTATCATAAATTTATTTCAACAACTGAGCTATTGTCCATCTCATCCTACAAAAAAAAAAAAAAAATTATTTTGTAAATAGTTTCAGTTTTGTTTGTTGTAAGAAGAAAAGTAAAAGTGTTTTGGAAACAATTTTTGCGTCCAATTTAGAAAACAATCGGCTCAGAAATAAATAACTTCTAGTAAATTCTATAGCATTAAAAAAGGTTGTTCCCCGTGAGATGAACTATAGTTAGAAATTTCACCTAGAGCTGTAATATGAAACAGCAGCTTTTACATGTACTTTTATCATTCCGTTACATGATTGTAAAAACTGACTGCGGTTAGACATTTTCAAAGGAATTTTACAAAATCGCTCACAATTTTTTCATCTCCTTCGGAAGATGCCCCTGTGGAAGAGGGGGCCAGTTACATTACTTTGGTAATTTGCCTTCCAACTACTAGGCCAGTCAGATTAATTCACTTTTCAACTGAGGAGGGAGATATATAATCTTCAATTGGGGGGCTAGACAATCACTGTCCCACTGCCTCTGTATATGACATTTTGCCTAAATGGCACAAAAATTCTAAATATAGCATAACTATCTGGCTAAAATGCTTACTAGATTTTCAATCCAATTTGGTGAATAGGCATGGCCCTCTATACTCGGAATATTCAACCATATCATGATATGTCCAACCCCACCTCACCCCATTCTCTTCTGTACAACAGATCAGTTAGTAAAATTACTTACTTTCAGCAGCTTCTCTGAACTCATTTGTCAACATGTTGGTTACACTAATCCAGAACTCATGCATAATATTTACATCATCACTCCGGTGCTGGAATAAATAATACAATAAAATAATAATTAAAACATTAAAAATGGTTTGAATCAAATCTATTGTTCCATAAGAGCCTGTGCATATAAAACTTTAACAAATTCAGATAATAATATTTATTTATCATTACATACACAGTATTATGACTGTCCAACACGTAAAAGCCTCAGGATAGATATTATTATTAATCAGTTTCTCTTCCACACACACTCTATTCCACTTCAAGGTATGACAACGATTACTGAAACACAAGTCAATGATAAACTGATTTAAGCAAAATTGAATTAGGTTAGTATTTGAATGTACTATGAACATATTGACACTAAGTGATATACACTTTTAACAGGGCACAATATGTTAATTTAAATTCACGCAATCCACCAGTCTGTTACATAGTGAACTATTACTTGTTCTGAAAGTACACACTAAAGACCACTGTCTACTAACTAAGGTAAGACCAGCTCATGAAAACAGACTGTTTGACCAGTGATGCGGTCACTGTGGTGTTACTGGTTGAAAAGAAATATATCTGTAACCAATTCTTTGAAATGTAACACATTGGGCCAAACAGAGAAGAAACCCATTACATTTTCACATCTTTTATATGCACCATCTCATAGACAAGATAGCACATAGCACTGTCTTTGATATAACAGTTATGGTGCACTGGCTAGAATGAGCAATAGCCCAGTCAAGCACTTTACCACTGGGCTACATTCTTCCCCTCCCAAAACAGATAAAGATTCATCCTACATGCAACTGGAATAACCACAAGTAATGCAGGGCTTGAACTTAACGACGGCAATTAAATAAATTGCTGTAGGCAGAGAGCATTGCAGATAGATCTTTTGTGCCATCTGTCAAGCTCCTCAACAATGGCAAAATGTATCCACCTGGCAGTGATAGAAATAAGCAGAATGTTTTACTAGTCTAACAGACAAATACATCTAGAAATCTACTTGTCCGCCATCATTTTCACTTGTCCAAATAAGTAGTTTGTTTTATTCAAGTACAAGAATGATGTTTTTGATTGTTTAAAACGAAACTTCATTCAACATTTTCACTAGTCCACAGGATAAGCACCAAAGTGCGTTTGTTTGTCCGAATAGATTTTCACTTGTCAGGACAAACGGACAAGTGCTTATTTCAAAGGCTGCCTGGTGTGCATTATCTGCCAATATTAACATTTGTACATTTGAAATGTCTAAATACAGCAAAATAACCTTTCAGTAATGTTTACTTGCTGCAAATGTCACATTTTAAAACACTGTCATAGACAGCCTCAAAACTGCAGTCGGTTGGCCGTTTCACACATAGCAATTCTTTACAAAACTGCCGGGGAAACAAGCTCTTAAGTTCAAGCCATGTAATGTAATTTTGCTGATAAATGCTTCCCAACTTACTTTGGCTATTTCTTCAATGAAACAGATGTGTGTAACAGGATCTCTCTTCTTGACAAGCACTTGTTGTAGATGATGCATCTGCAGATATATATATCATATAGTGGCTGGTCACATCTGTCTAACACTATTCTTGTTTTATTACACCCCCTCCCCTTCCTAAAATTATACATCAAAAGTGCTGATTTTGCAAGGGATATTTTTTTTTCATATTTTTAATGCATTAACCCCTTGCACTAGTATATAAACTCTTCAAAAGAAGAAACGCAAAACCACATTGTCGTAACATTTGGAGAATTGATTTAATTATTGAATGGTGAGTCCGATAATTAGCAAATGTTGCAGGATTGTTCACAATTCACTCTAGTCCATTGTGAGTAAGTGATAGGACACACCACCAAGGTCAAGGTCATCTGGAGTCAATACCGGGTGTGGCCTCCGCGTGTGTTGACAACTGCCTGGCACCGCCTGCCCATTGAAGCAACCAGATTACGGATGACGTCCCGGGGGATGGTGGCCCACTCGGCCTGCAAGGCTGCTGCCAGCTCGGGCAGGGTCTGGGGCTGTGGTTGTCGCTGTCGGAGTCGTCGGTCCAACTCGTCCCATAGATGCTCAATTGGGTTCAAATCCGGTGAGATCGATGGCCAAGGAAGGACATTAATGTTGTTGTTCTGTAGGAAAGCCGTTGTGAGACGTGCTGTGTGAGGCCTGGCGTTGTCATGTTGGAACACTGCGTTGGCGTTGGCCATAACTGGAACGATGTGTGGCCGGAGGATCTGGTCAATGTAGCCCTGTGCATTCAGGTTGCCCTGCACGTGGACCAGGTCAGTTCTGCCAGTGTGTGAGATGGCTGCCCACACCATGACACTACCCCCGCCGAATCTGTCCACTTCCTGCACGCAGTTTGCCGCATAACGTTCCCTACGACGCCTATACACGCGACATCTTCCATCATGACGTCGGAGCAGAAATCGGGACTCGTCACTGAACCACACCTGTCTCCATCGCAGCTGAGGCCATTGTCGATGAATCTGGCACCACTGCAGTCGGAGTCGACGGTGTTGTGGTGTTAAGATGACACCTCGAACTGGACGTCTGGCACGAATTCCTACCTCACGTAGGCGGTTCCGTACGGTCTGGTCGGATATCCTGCGCAAACCTGGTATTGCTGCGGCTGTGGAGGTGGCAGTAGTCAATCGTCCCCGAAGGTGGCGTACCCGGATGTAGCGGTCCTGCCCGGGGGTAGTGACCCGTGGTCGACCGGATCTAGGGAGGTCACGTGTTGATCCATGTTGCTGGTAATGGTCCCACAGTCTGGAGATGGTGCTTGGGGACACATGGAATGCCCTGGCAACGGCCGTTCTGGATTCGCCTGCGTCTAGTCGGCCGATGGCATTGTTTCTCTGCGGTTCACTGAGACGTGGCATCTCCTGGATTGTCAACTGTCGGCCAGATACAGAGGCCAGGCAAGCGAACACCCTGCACTTTTATACTGTCGGTGTTCATGTTGCACGTGCAGACAACGCACGTGCAGTGGTGACATGGTTTGCACGTGGCTGCGTTTTTGCGAATATTCACATTTTGGAACTTTATTGTACAGTAGCTGCGTTTTATCGAATGTAACCGTGGGAATGTATTTGGGACATGCAATGACCTTATATTCACAAAGCATGAACCTGTAGGAAACATAAAATCGGAGTTATAACCCATTTGTACCCTTTTGCGTTTCTTTTTTTGAAGAGTATATGTATGTAACTGAAATCTAATATCAATATTGTTTTACGTTTTAACATTTAAAACGAAAGCCACATTTTAATGCATTAACCCCTCCCTATGATTTGTATGTTCATGCAATGTAATATAAATATTTTTATGTTTTAACATTTAGTTTTAACATTTAAAAACAAGACAAAAAGTAAAGAATGGACAGACGCAATGTACAATGCTGCCTATGCTATAGTAGTCATGTAGTAGTGTTGGTATAAAGTGCTCCTACTGGCAGTAGCCAGTGGGAATTTCCTTATTAACTCAATTGGTAGAGTGCTGGACTCTCGTACTGAGAGTCCGTGGATCAAATCCTCTCAGTGGAGGTTGATTTTACTGTTACAGTCATTAAAATTATTCCCTTTGACCACACATATTACATGTTAAATGCAAGTACAAAGCTGTGCTAATCCATATTTACAGCATTAAACATTATCACATCCTGCTGATAATAAAAATAAATGTGATCATTTTATATCATGACAAAGGAGCTATCAATGTTTGTAAACATTGGATTGCCATGAAGACTTACCTGTGCACAAGATGCATGTATGCTGTCCATCAATTTCTCCATATTCGTCCACAGCATGGCTCGAAATGCTGCAGTGTTTCCTGGAGCTGGCATGGCGGCCTTTCCGGGACCACCTGGCACATACAATGTATGTTTAATAAAGTCAGCTGTGTGCATCCAAATGATCAGTATTGTGAACAGATCCAGATTCATCCAAAACATATCACATACATTTGTAATAATCTCTGTGCATGCATTAAATGAATTTATCATCCAGTAAAGGCTTTTGTAGGAGATATCGCTGGCACTATAATTTGCGATATCTCCTGTGATATCTCCGCAGGAGATATCATTTCTTATAATCTTGATTGGTCAAATTTTAATCACAAGACAATGTTTTGTTATGTCACTGTGTTCGTTTCTGCGCTAAACCTACCATTAGTGGCGTCACGCCACTGCCGTTCTGCTAGTTAACGAGTCTACCGCTGACATTCAACCCACATTACTGACATTGTTTACAACTGTCGCATATGAAAAGAATGATAATGGATGATAAAAAGAATATCCCCTCGTGCCTTGTGATATCATAATTTATCAGCACTCGTTGATAAAAGTATAAAATCCTCGGCAAGCCTCGCCTCGAATTTCATACTTTTATCAACTCGTGCTGATAAATTATATCACAAGACAATCGCGGAGTATCCTCTATATATCAAATTACAGGCAGATATAAACTATTAGTGTTGAGAATCAGTTGGAATTTGAACTTTGATCACAGGTTATCGCTGGATGTTTTGGTTTTTGTTAACTGCTTAACTTTTAATTATACAATCAGTAAGAATATACATCTATATGAATGATTTGAATTATTATGACTTATGCACCCATTGCATACCTTTTTTGACACCTGATAGCCCGTCTCTATTATTGTGTTGGGGTGACATTAAACATACATTCATTCATTCATTCATTCTACTGCCATGTTCAATGGGACAAACCTTAATTATCAGGATACTTTTACCATTAATGTTTGTTTTCTTTGAAAAAAAGCATGAAAAGAAATCCAAACCCCAGCCAATTTCACATGCATTTTAACGATCTAAGCTGTAGGAAACACTGAGAGAATGTCTGTTAGACTGGGAGCCTACCTCTTGTGTTGGACTGTTGTTGAGACAGTGCCTGTACATCCAGACAGCTGCGGATGTTACGGTGGAGGTGTTCCTTACAGTCATTAACCACACGCTCGACCACCTGACTCAGGCAGCCCAGATTGTGAAACACCTGCAGACTCGTGGCCACTTGGGTCTGGTTCTGTAGAAATCAAACATCAAAATAAAGGTTAATCGGTTGTTCACATAACAGTGCATAGAGAAAATTATAAGTGCATATTTGTGATACACAGTAAAAAACCCATTGAAATTAAGACAAGTTAATTAGCATGTCCCGTCATTTCGGCAGTTAGCTAAACTGCCTTCCTTAGAAACGTTCTTCTGAGAAAGGAATTTAGTTATTGCTGAAATCGAAAGAATATTAACGATAACAGAAATATGAACATGTTTCTTTGTTGTTTTAGTTTTTGTACGTTAACACGAGGACAGAAACAAACTGATATTTAAGCTATGATGTCACACTGGCAACCAATAACAGGACTTCCAACATGGTTAGAGAATTAGCGAAGACACTTTTATATAGAAAAATCCATTATAGTTTTGAGTATTTCTAGTGTACCTACTAGGTATAAAGACGGAACATAAAATGCAAAATGTATACACAAGAACACTCCTTTGAAAATGAATTACCGGTAAAACTGAGAAAAAAAACTTCTTTTTAAAATACATTTTACACTATCTGAGGAAATTATTTGGAATTATTTCAAAAATAATTATATATAAGTTAAGATATTGCTACACCATTCCAAATGTAAGTGTAGCATCTCAATCCAAAGTTGTGTTTTGTAAATGCTGATGATTTCAAAAACTAAATATTTTCTGAAATTGTCAATACTCTCAACTTGAGGTAATTAATCAAATTTAAATCAATAGTTTTAGGGACAAAATAAAAATTATTGCTGTATATCAGACACTTGGAACTTAAAAAGCATAATTGGCAATACAAACTGCTGTTTAATTTGGGACTATTTAATCAATGACCGTGTAAATAAAATACTAATCCAATGACATTATCAACAGTGGTATCAACTACATGTAAATATTATGACTGCCAATATTATTACCTGTGTTTCCATGCCCTGCTCTAACATTTTCTGAGCTTGAGTCTCAACCTCTTTCCGTGCTTGTTTTATAAATCTGCGGTCTGTTTCAATCACTTCAATACCACTGAGATCCACTCCCTCACAGACATAGTCTGTCAATAAATTGATACCTTGTTATAATATCTATAGCATAATCTACATAAATAACCAATCCATTACCTTGTTATAATATCAACATGACACAATCTATATAACCTATCAATAAAGGGGCGGGACGTAGCTCAGTGGTACAAAGCTCGCTTGATGCGCTATCGGTCTAGGATCAATTCCTGTCAGTGGGCAAATTGGGCTATTTCTCGTTCCAGCCAGTGCTCTACAACTGGTGTAACAAAGGCTGTGGTATGTACTATCCTGACTGGGATAGTGCATATAAAAGATCCCTTGCTGCTAATCGAAAATAGCCCATGGAGGGTTTTCTCTCTCAATATCTGTATGGTCCTTAACCATATGTCCGACGCCATATAACCGTAAATAAAATATGTTGAGTGCGTCATTAAATTAAATATTTCCTTCCTTCCTGTCAATAAAATATATGTACCTTGTTATAATATCCAGGGCTTTAGATTGAACCAAAACTGAGGCAATAAAGGGTGTGCCCAAAATAATTTAAACAAGCCCAAATGAAGTACAACATGCCAACCTCAAAATTAATGGAATGTCAAGCTGTAATTAGATCAAAATAACTTGAAATGCATTTCTCAATATTTCCACTTGCCATCAGGATGCAACAAAGTAATTTTTAGTGGCCTGAATCTAAAAAACACTGGTCTCGAGCATCGGGCAACTGCATTCTAGAACCTCAGAAATATACATTTACTATATTTTATACAAATCCATCATAAAATATTTACAAAGTTGAAATTGCCACTTTATATGTGGGTTTTTTTTTAAATATATAACATCAACTCACCAAGTTCATTCAGACTCTGTGCTGCCTTGGTGATTTCTCTAGCACCTCCCTGCAGCTGACTGTGTAGTCGCTTGTTAAGGTACATAACTCTGATAGTTCTACGCAGCAGGTCACACGTTGTCTGAAGAAAAAGAAAATTTGCCGATTCTGAGTTTAACAAGATAAACATATCCTTAGCAGTAAATACTGATTAATAAACTGTTTTTCAATATTTATATTCCACTAAGATTCAAGCAGGAAATTAAAAAGGAGTAAATATATTATACAACAAAAAAACATGTTTAAATACATTGACCTTGGTTAAAGATGTACACACAGGAACCTTTTCGGTTTTGTTTAAAATGAGTTTGTAGCTACTATAAGCACCAGAACAACTGAAAACATTGGGTTTTCACAAATTAATAGTTTAAGCAAAATGTGACAAGAGCCTGCAGTAGCTGAAAATATTTTAGAATGCCCAATAACTAGGGTCAGTGCTTTTTATGCAATATGAAGATATTGTTTAACAGCTACACGTAAATAAGATGTCATTAAGGAATTTCGACATATGGATGAGAGTTAGAGAAGAAACCCACTCACACTACATAGGTTACTCCTACCAGTTAGTATCAAAAGGCCTTTTTAATTATAAGCACTTTACATTAAACAGGACACCACATACCACAGTCTTTAATATACCACATGTGGAGCACCGATTTGAATGAAAAAGTACCTACTGGGTAAAAAAAAAGGGAACTATACTTTTCTACTTTAACCTTTGTTTTCCATTTAAAATTTAAATTACCTGCAAATGTCGGAGCTGGATTGTTCTTGACTGTATTTTGTTGTAAACATCTGTAACCTTTGTTCTTATCCTAGAAATTAAACAAAAATCATTTGACATAACATCATAAAAGAAAGGGTTACTGTGACCATTTCATCAAAGAACAAGGAGAGAAGTAGTTTTTCATTTCTAGTAATTAACATGAAAAAAGTTGGTTTTTTACATGTATTTGCGTAGAATGTGAAACTGATACTGAATGATTTTAAGTAAGAATTTACCTGTCCATTGCAGCCAAAAGAGACTGGATTCGTGTCTGCATCATTTGTAGGACACCTGAAAAAAGACCATAAAAATCCATGAAACTTAATTTTAATATTATATGGAATAGTAATCTTCATTTACTATTTACATGCTCTTTCAAATTTTAGCTCACAGTAAATAATGAATTTACATACATGTTTGTATACAAGTTCAAACTATTATTCTAGATATAATAAATGTGTATGGCTGGAATGAGAAATAGAATTACCTTCCAGAGTCTCCACACTTGTTGCCTGCGATAACAAGTCTTCATGATGTTCTACAATCTAAAAGCATTGAAAACAATTTTGTTATATTACAGTTTGTTTTATAAAACACAAATAAAAGATTAATTTATTTAAAATTCAATGCATTGAACATATGACCGAATTGTAGATAACCAAGGAAGTGTTTACATTTTTTAACAGATTTTAATCAGAGGGGTAGTTACAATTAATATTAATACAACTTACACACATTAATGAAACTGGGTCATGGTGAAAAAGTAGCACATGTAATTATTAATGAAACTGGGTCATGATGAAAAAGTAGCACATGTAATTTAATTAAAATATACAAATTATTGAAATTCAACTGCCAATGGCAGTTCCATACATGTGTATTAGCCCTGTATTCTGAGATTTTATTTAAAATGTCAAACCTGTGAGTGTATTTCTTTGTCAAGTAGGGAAATGCCCTCTGCAAGTTTCCCCAGCTGTTCAGATATGGCCAAGCCTTGTATGGCTCTGTTGGAATAAGCCTTAACATCAAATGACGATTCAAGAAACTGTCGAAATATATCTGAAACAAAGAAGAAACAATTACATGTAAATATCTGTATAATAATTTATATACACTTTTAACTGTGGTAAGGATCATTTTAATTTTAAAAGAAAAACATTTATTTAATAAAAGATCTCAAAATGTATGTTATATTATCAGCTGTCAATTAATTTTTCTTTGTATCCTAATAAATATGTGACATATTTAAAAGAAAGCTGTCAATTAAATTTTTTCTTTCTTTCCTAATCTCTGATGTGTGTGTGGGGGGGGGGGGGGTGTCATATTCTTGCCAAATTGCAATGACAATCATTGAGATCTGTTAATGACAAAAACATGTATGTTTACTAAATACGGAAATATGTTTGTGCTTTGCGTTAATAAAACATTTTAATATTTTGCTTGGTCCTGTGCGAAGATGAGTGATGAGCGAATATAGATACGTGACTGATATATTTGAAGGAATACACATTTATTAAACTGTTACTCATGAGTATGTTCTTTTCATAGCAATTAAAAATGCACAAACATACTGCTTAAAATAATAATCATTAGTATGGATAAGAGCAATATCACGTGTGTGAATAATAAACAAACCATCATTTTCCAATACAGCCAACACATCACCGTCCATCATGAAAACGAAATATGTCGGAAATACCCGAACAATTTGTTTGTATTTTTTTTTAATTAAAAATTGTATAATATAAATAATAATGGTTTATTTGTATAATTAAAAATAAGTATAAGTATTAAATTACTAATAACTAATATAAAAACGTAATACCGGATAGAACCAGCAGGGTTCAAGGTCAGAAAGAAGCGAAAGTGGAGGCCATGTGAGTTTTTGGAGAAGATCGGGGAGTTGTTTTTTTAAACAAAAATAGGCTCGTTTATCATAACATGAATGGTAGGATAATATTGGTGTAATAACTGTCTTATGTTCATGTATTGATTTTATCATCAGTCGAATTTTGGTAGTTTACACAGGGAACTCTTGCTACATAGTTCCAAGTGACAGGTCGTACCAAATAACGTTTTTGACCACAAAGTAGTAACACAAATAGAATTGTTTGGGTTAACGACACTACTAGAGAACATTGATTATTCATCGGCTATTGGATCTCAAACATTTGGTAATTTTAACATATAGTTTTAGAGAAACCGCAGTGCATTTTTCCATTAGTATCGAGGGATCTTTTATATGAACCATCCGACAGGTAAGATAGCACATACCAAGGCCTTTGATATGCCAGTCGTGGTGCACTGGCTGGAATGACAAATCGCCCAGTAAAACCAAAAATATAATTTTTTACATATAAATAGGTCACTTTGTAAATGTACAGATGTAATATAGTGAAGGCAACACTATTTGTTTGACTCATCGTTTGGTTGCATGTTTATAAATATGTTGCAGTCATGTATGAATAACTGTGTGTGTGTGTGTGTGTGTGTGTGTGGTAATATTATATGCTTGCATGTGGGTTTTTGTTTGAAAGAAAGTTATTTACACACATTGCTAGATATCTTCAAAAATACAATTGACGAAATAATCAATATTTAGTTATGGGTGCGAGCTGACAAAACCCTGGTGTGTGTATGGGTGTGGAGAAGGGCCTCCATGAGTTCAAAATATTGGAGTCGAGTACTCGAGGGTCAAACTTGACCCAGACACGAATATCTGACACTTACACTAGATGATAATGAGACTAAGGAATAAAGTAAACTGGCATTATGCATCTTAAGTCCTGCGCTGAACATGGATGCCAAATCATGCCATTGTATTGCATTTAGAAACTGGTTGATGCATTCAGTTTTGTGATGGATGGGCGGCCAGTTTAAAATGAGAAACCAGCGCATGATCATATAATGTGTAACTTATATCGCTGATCATCTGCTGCTGAAAGTATTGTCCATTCTTCTGATGTGAACAGACAGTTACATAATCTATCCGACACCTCAAACATAATAATACTAGCAAATATTTAATTAGCGTAATAGCCATCTCGCGACCGGTAACGAGAAACGGTGTCATGCAGAATACAGCGTAGGCCTTATAATGTTTGCTTATTTTAATAATCACGGTTATTAATTTTAACGGCATGCATTCAACATGTATGATAGCAATGTCTGGAAAATCTGTAACTTGTTATTTTTATTTTGTAAAATCTTTGAACCAAAGTAATAAAAACAGACCGACAATACATGTCAATTTGAATACACATGCCAGTTCAGGGCCAATAGACCTGTAGGCTGTCTCAAGGGCTGAGTTCAGCCAGACTGAACGAAAACAAAACGTTCGCTAGACTGGTTTGTGCGCTTCACGTTAAACCAAATGGACACGACAAACACCAATCAAATAGTTCGCGAACGTTAGGAAGAACGTTCATTGGCTGAACTGAGGACAGCTCTCAGTGCGAATATACGTCACGCTTCAGAGTTAGCCGACACCCGCGTGTCAAGAGACATCGTTGCGGACATTAAACAATATGATTACGCAAAAGTAAATCTTGGTGTTAATTTGTAGAAAAACTAGTTGTTTGCATCAATGAATATCTAACTGCAGTTTTTGTTTATTCCTTTGTCTTTGTTAATTTCGTACCTATGGTCGAGAGCACCCTCCATAAACATCCACCCACCCCCATATTTCTGTATGTTTGTTAATTTAATGTCATAGGCCTTAGAAGTGGGGGTGGGTGTATGGGTACTGGCTTTAAACTCTGAAGATATTGCATAACCCCATTCCCACCCCACCCCCGCTGAAAAATCGAAGTAATATATTAACTGCCCCAACCCCCATTGAGGTTTTGTTATTCCTGTTTATTCCAGTTTGTACACAATTAGCTGAAAAAGGTACATTTTCATATTCATATATAAATACTCTATACAGTACTGCGTAAAACAAATTTGGCTAATAAAAATTCCATTTGGCTAATATTTGGGCTACAGGTATTTTTGATCCAGGGTGAGCCCTGGTTGATCATTATATTTTACCTTGTACGGGTACGCGAGTCCTGTGAACAAACTCGACATGCTAGACTTGGCCCTGTGCCCGAGTACTCGAGTACCCATGTAGACCCTAGTGTGGAATAGTTTGTACAAATATGAGTATCAACTGGAAGAGTAAGAAACAAAGTAAGTACAAAATGTCTGTTTAATATTCATTCAGTTCTCATGAGGTGAAATCCCACAAAATGTTAATAAGACTCAGAATGGTGTCAGTAAGTTTTTATCACCATGTTAGCATTATGATAAAGATAATTCAAAACATCTGTTATCTCATTTGTTAAAGGAAACACTGTCACTTGAGAAAATGATGAAAACCATGCTCTGAGATCTAAAATTTTGTCGCAAATGAAGTAACAGTTACATAAAAACCAAATTTGTAACTGACCTGACCAGTCGTTTGCAACATTTTGAAGAATATCGTCTGATGCATGGCCATTTGATCCCTGTCAGTGGGCCCATTGAGCTATTTCTAGTTCCAGCCAGTGCACTACAACTTGTATATCAAAGGCCGTGGTATGTGCTATTCTGTCTGTGGGATGGTGCATATAAAAGATCCCTTGCTACTAATGGAAAAATGTAGCGGGTTTCCTCTCTAAGACTATATGTCAAAATTACCAAAAGTTTGATAACAAATATACTGGTGGATATGTATTGTATTGCTGAAACATTTAGTGGAGACTGGTATACGGTATTAAGTTAATGTAAAACTGTAAGTGTTAATTTATAAATGTGCCAGGTCAACCATAAAGTCGTTACTGACCTAGTTAAATTTGTATTTATAAACTGTATAAAATAAGCAGTTATCAGTACAGCTCAGTAAAATAACATTGGATGCATGATGGGTGATAACATTGATCCCCATCATTTTTGTCCTTTCTAACCAGTGGTCTGTTTTTAAGATTGTGATCAGTGCATTCCAGTGAGATACATACATGTATATAAAAAAAAAAATGTCATGAATTAATTAATTTGTTCTTTTTGTTCTCTTTTCTTATTTTTTTAGAATACAACTTATTCTTGACCAGTATAATGAGATAATAAATTAAAATTGCTAGTCTAACTGATGTGATGCATCGTACATCTGTGTACAAAAGGAGAGGTTTTCGTGTCCGGGAAGAATGGATGCAGACAGCTCGTTGTATGCTGAACGTACCTGGAAGACCCCACTTCAACTCTTGACAGGGGATACCACGGTGAAGATATGTGCTCCAATGGTTCGATACTCAAAGTATGTTTACAGGGCTTCTAGATTACGGTAGCTCCAATCCTATGGCTAGTGATATTCAATGTTGGGCTAGTAAATAACTACTGTTGCCATGCCTGACGGCTAGTGAAATGTTTTGGTCAATTGCAGTTACATCTATTTTGTAAATGTGAATATTTTCCCCCAACCCCAAACCACCAATGTTAGTGTTTTTAATCTGTATCTCCCCCTTTAGGTGACATATCTGAGTATTACTATTATTTAGTAAAATTAGATGAACTTAAAGTAAAGTAGGGCAAGTGAATTTTTAATCGTGGCTAGTAATAACCTTTAATCACTGATCCCATGGCTAGTGGATTTTATCAATATTCTAGAAGCCCTGATGTTTGTATATGGATTGCTAAAAAGGGATTAGGTATACATGTGCAGGGTTTCTGCCAGAAAGTAAAATGGGTATGGTGCCATACCCAAATTGTTTTGCAGATTTTTTGGTTAAAGTTTACTTTTTGACAAAATTAATGACTTATCATTACTGTATGATTTTCCTAACCCTAACCCTAAACCTAATCCGTTTTCTTTCTAGGGGAGGCCCCCTCCCCATACCCACTATCGATTGTGGTTGCATTCAGTACACATATTGCAAATACATGTATTTAATTTCATAGTGCCATATACCCAAACATTTCTTTCTGGCAGAAACACTGTTGTGAAATATGCAGATCTAAAGGGTTGATACTGGGGGTATGCACCCCACCTTCCACCCCTAAATACTATGAAAAGTCGAATATTTGACTTAGGAATATAAAGAATTTATATCTTTAAAAATTTTGATGGTGAATATGTAAAATTTTAGTTCGCTGAATGTTTATTTAATATTTTAAAATGAAAGTAAACATCATCTTTAAACAGATAAACATATCTATTTAGTAAATTATTAATTTATCATATCAGAGGCGTTTTTGGTAATTGAAATTAGACATTACTTACATTTGTTGTTTAGAATATCCATTTCTGTACATTTAAACGGTTTTTGGTCTTCTTGGTGTTTTTAATACCACAAAATGTATTTTTGGTAGTTTTAAAAACACACAAACCTCTGAGATATAACAGTTATGGAGATGAGCTCTGGTCTATTTTTAAGAGTATTTCTCTGTTTTAAGTGCAGGTTTGTAGATTAATCAAACTCGGGCCTCGGTAAAAATTGGTAGCCCCATAATTTTAATAAATTTAAAAAAGAAATGAAAGCAAAATCATTTATTTTATTTAAACATGTTGTTTTAGGTGGGGTTTTTTTAGATGTTTAAGTGTCTTATTGATTGCGGAGTAACTGGATGTGCAAAAAAAAGCTAGTAGCCTGGCAGACTACCAGGTTTATATATCTGGTAGCCAGAGGGGGAAATTGATAGCCAAAACATCCCGGGCGACTGCTAAGGTCGAGCTCTGTCCATTTTTACAAGTTGAAACTTGGTCTACAACTTTAATTCGGGTTATACATTGTAATGTATGGGATGATTTAGGTGAAAATACGACAAATTCAGATTCCAACAATTTCCTTTTTTAAATTATTTTTTAAAAATTTCTTTTTTATTTCTTTTTATATATCTATATCTATATCTATACATTTATATCTATATATAGTTAAAATTTCTTTTTTATTTCTTTTTATATATCTATATCTATATATATATATCTACATCTATATATAGATAGATAGATAGATATATATATATATCTATATATCTATATATATATCTATCTATATATCTATATATGTATATATCTATATCTATATCTATATATATCTATCTATATATCTATATATCTGTATATGTGTATATCTATATATCTATATATCTATATATATATATATATATTTAGAGCAGACTGCCTCTTTGCCAATTAATAAAAAAGATATCAGTCAAATGTTATTAATTTTGTTTTCGCTGCAGGCTGCCATTCCGCCAGCTGGTACGAAAATACCAGTGTGACCTTGCCTTCACCCCGATGATAATCTCAGACTCCTTCATCCGGTCGGTAAAAGCGAGAGACAGCGAGTTCACAACATGTGCTGGTATTTATCGCTCTGCTTTACGTTTGTTTTGTGATCATTACTTGATGGAGGAGAGGGACATAGCCCAGTGGTAAAGCGCTCGCTTGATGCGCGGTCAGTCTGGGATCTATCCCTGTTGGTGGGCCCATTGGGCTATTTTTCGTTCCAGCCAGTGCACCACGACTGGCATGTCAAAGGCCGTGGTATGTGCTACCCTGCCTGTGGGATAGTGCATGTAAAAGATCCCTTGCTGCTAATCGGAAAGAGTAGCCCATGAAGTGGCGACAGCAGGTTTCCTCTCTCAATATCTGTGTGGTTCTTAACCATATGTGTGACGCCATATAACCTTAAATAAAATGCGTTGAGAGTGTCGCTAAATAAAACATTTCCTTCATTACTTGATGGAAGTTCTATATCAATTTATACTTTTATACCTAATGTTGCCTTTGGGGTGGAATGTTGCTCAGTGGTAGTCCACTTGAATTGCAGGATTGATTGCCCTCGGTAGACTTTGGTTTTTCTTTTTGTCTTTTGCCATCCCAGCCAGCGTCTCACTATTCAGGGCTAGCTCTGGGTCAGCAGAAAATATCGCCAAATTATCTACTGAACTTCAAACATTTCAGAAACACTGTTATTTTTTCCACAAAATATCAATTATTACATGAAATTAATTCGCCAAAATAAAATCAAAGTTGCCAGTTGTTTTTTAAATTCACAAGTGGCGAATTTGGCGAGTGCCAGAGCTAGCCCTGCAATTAGTACATCAAAGGCCATGGTATGTACTGACGTGTTTATGGGAAATTACATGTAGAAGATTCCTTGCTGAATTTCAGGAATACTAAAGCAGGTTGTCTTTTTCTTTGTGTTGACCAGTTGTCGAAGTGACAATATAACACCAAATAGCCATAGTTTAAAATTTCAGGAATACTAAAGCAGGTTGTCTTTTTCTTTGTGTTGACCAGTTGTCGAAGTGACAATATAACACCAAATAGCCATAGTTTAAAATTTCAGGAATACTAAAGCCGATTGTCTTTTTCTTTGTGTTGACCAGTTGTCGAAGTGACAATATAACACCAAATAGCCATAGTTTAAAATTTCAGGAATACTAAAGCAGGTTGTCTTTTTCTTTGTGTTGACCAGTTGTCGAAGTGACAATATAACACCAAATAGCCATAGTTTAAAATTTCAGGAATACTAAAGCAGGTTGTCTTTTTCTTTGTGTTGACCAGTTGTCGAAGTGACAATATAACACCAAATAGCCATAGTTTAAAATTTCAGGAATACTAAAGCCGGTTGTCTTTTTCTTTGTGTTGACCAGTTGTCGAAGTGACAATATAACACCAAATAGCCATAGTTTAAAATTTCAGGAATACTAAAGCCGGTTGTCTTTTTCTTTGTGTTGACCAGTTGTCGAAGTGACAATATAACACCAAATAGCCATAGTTTAAAATTTCAGGAATACTAAAGCCGGTTGTCTTTTTCTTTGTGTTGACCAGTTGTCGAAGTGACAATATAACACCAAATAGCCATAGTTTAAAATTTCAGGAATACTAAAGCAGGTTGTCTTTTTCTTTGTGTTGACCAGTTGTCGAAGTGACAATATAACACCAAATAGCCATAGTTTAAAATTTCAGGAATACTAAAGCAGGTTGTCTTTTTCTTTGTGTTGACCAGTTGTCGAAGTGACAATATAACACCAAATAGCCATAGTTTAAAATTTCAGGAATACTAAAGCAGGTTGTCTTTTTCTTTGTGTTGACCAGTTGTCGAAGTGACAATATAACACCAAATAGCCATAGTTTAAAATTTCAGGAATACTAAAGCCGATTGTCTTTTTCTTTGTGTTGACCAGTTGTCGAAGTGACAATATAACACCAAATAGCCATAGTTTAAAATTTCAGGAATACTAAAGCAGGTTGTCTTTTTCTTTGTGTTGACCAGTTGTCGAAGTGACAATATAACACCAAATAGCCATAGTTTAAAATTTCAGGAATACTAAAGCAGGTTGTCTTTTTCTTTGTGTTGACCAGTTGTCGAAGTGACAATATAACACCAAATAGCCATAGTTTAAAATGTGCTGAGTTGCCGTTCAACAAATATTCCTTCTCTCACTATCTAGTATCTGTACCAAGTGTTGAAATACTGTAGATCTTGAAGTTAATTCAATCATAATATTAATGCGAAAAATGCAAATTCGTGTTATTCGCATTCATAATATAACACATTTATTTCTATGTTTTGTCTATGTGTCTGACGTTAAAACAAAACAAAGAAAGATTAAAATTCTAATATATTTATAAAACACAATTGGAAAACAATTCAGTGTAGGCGAGACAGACTAATTGTCCAGCAAGATCCCAGTAACATGTGACGTTTGCAGGGTCTTTGGCCACCCTGTCAAAAGCCGACTCAATCCATCGCACATGATGGGTTTTAGCACGCTAATCCTGAGGTCAGCCGTTTCTTTGTTTTACTGTTCAAGTAGCTGCAACTTTGTCAGCATATCACTAAGTGACTTGTTATTTAATTACGACTTAGAAATCGTTGTTCACAGATAAGTAATATTCAGTTGTAATGGTACATGTGTGCTAATGTTTAGCCAGATTTAGGTAACGTAAATGATTGCTGCAAAAATATGCTTTGAGTTGGTCTCACCAAAAACACTAGGAATTAAACAGGTTAATTGATGTGTACGCAGACATGTTAGTGAGTTGATCTCACCGAATGCACCCGTAACTTGGATTTAACCAAAAAGTACACAGACGTGTGTTGTTAGAAAAGTAATATTTCAAAGGGAGGCCACTCGCATTAATTTCATGTCGCATTTTAGTCTGCCCACCATCACTCGCATTAATTTAGGGACACATTAATTTCAGGATCTACAGTAACCATATGTTAGACACAAAAGCTTCATAGTTTAATCTGACTCCATATAACCGGAAATAAAATGTGTTGAGTGTGTTGTCAAATAAACCATTTTCTTCCTTCATAGTTTAAAATGTGCTGAGATATCACAAAAAACATATTCCTTTGCTTTCCAATGTTCATAAAGTTTTGTGTTTTCAGAGGACCGGCCACTAATTGTGCAGTTTGCCGCTAACAACCCGCAAGATCTGGCCAATGCAGCAGAAATAATTTCTCCGTTAGTATCTTAAAAAATAATACAGACAGATTGTAAAATATAATATAGACACAACACTTTTTTCTTGTGAAATTCTCTATGTACACATGGGACTGGGTATAACTGAGTGGTAGAGCACTTGCCTGAGGTGTGGTGGGTTGCACAATCAATCCCATCCCCCCCCCCCACTACCATCCATGTAAAAGATTACTTAATGTTTTTCAGATCATAAGAAAATACTGTACAAGTTAACCGTTGAAATGTAGAAGTCAGCTCTGGAAAATAACTTTTGAAAGAACATTATATAATGTTGGAGTTCATCTTCAGTTATTTATTTTGATCTGTAGTAGGTGAAATGTTTATTTTTTTATTTTTTAATAGATTTTCAGATGGAATTGACCTGAACTGCGGCTGTCCTCAAAGGTGTGTTTTTATGAAATTAATCCTTAACTATTGTGAATATATTGTGTTAGTATAAATTTACAGTAAAAAGAACCCATATTTTAATTAGGTTTCTGGCAAATGTGCTTTAAAACAAGGAGATAACAATCATTATAAAAAAAACTTTTAAAGCATAAAATGTCTTCTCTTTTTTTTAAAGTGCAGTTATTTTGAAGTTTACTTTAGTTTCATTCCCTAATTACATACTGTACATATACATTTTGTTTGGTCATAAATTTCTACGCTTGGTGAAATAATCAGTTTTCAAAATAGTAAATAAAAATCATTGAACCCTTTAAAAGGTTTTTCTTATTGTGCAGCTGTTTTCAATAATTAGAAGATTAAATATCTGTAATATTTACTTACTTGTACTTTCTGTTTTTGTTTTGAATTCTGAGTTTGTTTCTCTTTCTTTTTTTTCTTCTTTTCTTAACACATTTTTATTTAATTTATCTCAGTAAATAAATATTGAATTTTTTGTCTTGTACAGATGGGCAATGGCGGAGGGATATGGTGCCTGTTTAATAGACAAGCCACAGTTACTATACGATATTGTACATGAGACAAAATCTCGGATTCAGAATCCAGACTTCACTGTTTCAGTGAAAATGAGAATACACAGTGATATTAGGTACGTTACTTAAATTTGCCTTACGATTTAACCTAATTATGTTATGTAGTAACTACTTACATCAACATATAAGGACAAATAAATATATAATTGCTCTATGATGATGTACAGCACTGTTATTGATGTCTTTTTATATATTACTTCAACTCAAACTTTGTAAATATATTTTAATTCTTAGTCATGTTTTTACAGCCTAAGTGTGTATTTTTCTTTGAGAATCATCCTTAAGTTTTATGAGCAATAAAGCAGGGCCTCATTCAACGAAAGAATCGTAGCTATGGTTAATTGTAGTGACTTTTACAACTAGAACTGTAAACTTTACAGCAGCTCCACAAAAGCAACCTTGCGGTAGTCGTAAGTGCCCCTTTAATGATTAAAATCTTCTTTGCAAAGAAGTCTGAATTAGTTAAATAATAAATTTGTTATTGACTTTTCGGAACATCTTAGATGTATTCATTGGTATCTGACATCCATGAAGTAACTTTGTCAGTTTATTTGCTAAGCGATAATTGCCGAATGTATAAGACATGAGAGTTGTCTCATGTATTTTCGCGTAAAGGTCGTACGACCTAGACGTTTTTTCATTGTACACCTAGTTTCATAAGAGGTATTTGGTATATATTAGCACCATTTTTACACAAAAAGTTAGCATCCTTTCTCAGAAAATTATCAGATCATCATCTAACTGTTATTTGACATTTACGACGATAGTAAGCTACACCGCATCGTGGAATGGACTGGCGATCATAGAAAAAAGTTAAGGTCACGTTGGTAGGTATTTATGACAATAGTAGTGCTTCGTGGAACGGGGCCCTGGAAAGATGATGTTTTGGTAAATTAAAGCTGTTTTAGCAAATGGTATGCAACTAAAAAATACTCAAAATAACCAAGAAAAAAAATGTGAAATTGCACACTCACTTTATACAAATAAACAGCCGTGTGATCTAGGTTTTACACCACTTATTCTTTAAAGCTAAAACAAAGCTTCAAATATAACTCAAAGTAAAATGTGTTGTAGCTAATAATTCAGTATATCCACTATCAACTAATCACTTTCTGTCCTGGGCAGAGCTCAAATAGGTGAGATGTGTGCCAGGACAGCATGCTTGAACCTTAATTGGAAATAAGCACAGAAATAATAATATCAACATAATGTGTGTTGCATATTATTAATGGTTTGATGGCATATTTTCTCTCTGTACAACAAACAGCTGAAAAAAGTAGACTTAACATGTGCTCATGCAAATAGTATTTACTAGAGCTGGGCGGTGTTGAAATTTGAGGTTTGGTATCGATATCAGTATTTTTGGGATGATTTACCTCGGTATCGGTACGGTATTCAATATTGAACCGATACCGACATCGAGCTGTGTTTTCGATATACTTGGCTTTAAATGCATGTCCAAGTTAAGTCTCACCCGTTAATTTTATCTAAATAAAATTAAATTTCATACACACAGCTCTCGTCTGATTTATATCCAACCCATTTTGTGTTCGTCAGATATATTGTTAGTGCTTTACTAAATGGCAGGAAACATTTTTCAGTACCGAAATATCGGTATTTTGAAATGTGCTCAGTACTGTAAATCGGTATTGACATGATACCGATACCTAACGGTATATACAGTATACCGCCCAGCTCTAGGAATAGCAGCAGTCATAAAAAAATACCTGGTTACTAAGCATTAAGATGGCAAAATATTTTGGACCTTTTAGCAAGTGATGGTGTGAGCTCTGTGTGTGTGATTGTTTCTGTTGCTTATACAAAATGTACAACACTGTACATAATTACGCATCCTTTTTAATTTATTCAGAACGACAGTCGACTTGTGTCAGAAGTTGGAGAAGACCGGGGTATCGTGGATCACAGTGCATGGCCGCACCAAGGACCAGCACCACCAGCCAGCTAACGTGGACGCTATTCGACTGATTAAAGAAAATGTAAACATTCCGGTTGTAGCTAATGGTGACATCAAGTCACTGGATGATGTTACTAGGGTGGCTAAAGAAACGGGAGTAAATGGTAAATGAAAACGTATGCAAAGCTTTAATTAAAAATCTGTGGATAACGTTTTAATTAAATATAAATATTCACAGTAAACATTTGAACATTAAAAGTATCTGAAACATGTTTCTGGACCTATTTTATTTCAGAAATTATGAGACATACCGTGAGTTTTCTGAAGGTTCTACTTTTTTTAGCTATGAATTAATTTTGTTTTATATAAATACAGACACCTGTTGAGAGACATTTTGTATTATGCAAGAAAACCACTAGGGCCAAAATTCAGCGTTTTTTTTTTTACTTTTATGTATGTAAGTACATATTTTTACAATGCACACCTTAAAGGGACATTCCTGAGTTTGCTGCATTGTAAGATGTTTCCGACTAATAAAATATTTCTATGATTAAACTTACATTTTAAATATATTTTCTTGTTTAGAATATCAGTGACTGTATATTCAATGTGTTTCTGGTTGTCTTAATATTTGTATGAAGCCCAAACTGGATTTTGTCTTCAAATAATTTTGTATATACGAAAAATATATATTTTAGGAAATAAAATGAAATTTAAACTAGTACAAATATTAGAACGATCAGAAACATGTTTAATTATACAGCCACTAATATTTTAATTTAAGTACAATCGTTAAAAAGCCTCTGTTAGTCGATAACATCTTATAAATTCCAGCAAACTCAGGAATATCCCTTTAAGAAAAATCAGGCTTTTTGAATTTTAATTTCAAGTTATTAGTAATTGTAAGTTGTTATTTTTTTCCCACACCATTTGGAGTTTTTTGTTTTCTGCCTTGTGGATTGTAGAATCACTGTTGTAATTGCAAATAAATCAACTCTTACACATGACTAAATATTTTCGTTAACAAAATTCATTTATCACATTATCAAGTCCAGTACATCTAATCCAATGCATACTGATGTAGTTAGGTTATCTCCCTTCAGTAATGATGAAGCAGATTATGTTGTGGGTTTGGTAGCAGTTCTCACATTTAAAAATTGTTCTGCCAATAAATACAATATTATTTGAGCAATTTTTTAATCAGAAATTGATTTTGTCATTTTCTGACTCGTCATTTTAAAACAGCTGTTGGACAGCAGTTTATTTTGGTTTAATGTGATGTTTAATAGTATTTATCCTATAACTCACCCATGATATCCATGTCATAAACCCATATGATAATTTACTTTATTAACCCGGTTAATAATGGTATGCAAATCTGCAAGGTCTCTAGGTAATTTGTTGCTGTGGATGGGTCATTTGCTTACAAGCCAACAAGACCCGTGTACCTGAGCGTAACGTTTTCAAAGATTTGTTTAAAAGGCGTGATGTCAAACTAATCTGTGCTAATCGTGATGACGGCATATTATCGATGGCGGCAACTTTAGTACTGTGATTTACTAAAAAAGTAATTAGAATGTTATTTTAGAAGTGTTATAGGATAAATAGAATTCGCTACTCGTGTTTTTTAATATGTAAAATATCAACCTCGTCTAGTTAATCAGTATTTGTCTCGGCAGAGCCTTGACAAATACCGATTTACATAGACTCGGTTTACATTTTCCATATTAAAAAATACTCGTGACGAATCCTCTATATATCATATTGGAAATTTGGGGTGGGATAAAAAACAAAGAAGACACCAAAATGGACAACTAAAACATTTTGAGGATTTTTTTAAAAAGATATTTAAGATTCTGAAGGGGAAATTTTTTTTAAGCATGGTCTTGTAAAACATTATATTTGTAACTGTTAAAATGTTATTTTTACCTTGAATGTGTGGAGATAAATAAGGTGAGAAGAATGAATTCTGTTGTGTTATTATTAAATTGGTTTTTTGGGGGGGTTTTTTGCAGGTGTAATGTCAGCAAGAGGAATTCTGGGTAATCCCGCAATGTTTGCTGGTTATAACATTACACCACTCCAGTGTGTTCAAGATTGGGTAAATCATCCTTTTTTTTTTTTTTTTTTTTTTTTTTTCTTGGGTGTTTTTTTTTTTTTTTGGGGGGGGGGGGGGTATTTTTGTTTAAAATTTTTTCATTTTAATACTTTATAAGAAAGTTATAAATTATATGTGTAATGAAGCTGTATTACCTAACCAATAATAATAAAATTAGATATTTTGAATTCTGGAATAATTCTTGAAAAAATGGAATAATATAAATAGCATTCTTTACTGAATATAATAATATGTGGCATTTATATACGAAGTCGAAACCATTGTATAATGTATTAAACAGTCATTCAGTGTATCATTGCTACTTAATTAATTTATTACAAAATAAAATCAATATGTGCTCTCCCTTCCTTTTTTTCTTTTCTTTCTTTTCTTTGTTTTGTTTTCTTTCCTTTCATTACCTTTCCTCTCCTGTCTCTCTGTTCTCTTCTGATTCCCTTCACTTACCTAACCTGACCTGATGTCACATGACGTGTTATTTTCACTTCAGCTGGACATCTCTCTGCCTCTGGGCATGCCTTTCCCGCTGTTTCACCACCACCTGATTGACATGCTGGAGAAGAGTCTGTGTCGATCAGAACGCCGGGTGTTCAACACACTCTCCAGTACGTCGTCTGTCATAGACTATCTCCGTGAAAACTTTCAGATAGGTACATGATGAATAAACAAACTGGCATTACTGTAGAAAGGTTTAGAATGAAGGAAGCTGGTCTGTGCCGATCAGAATGCTGGGTATTCAACACGCTCTCCAGTACGTCGTCTGTCATAGACTCTCTCAGGGAGAACTTTCAGATAGGTACATGATGAACAAACAAACTGGCAACGACGTTACTGCAGAATATTTAGAATGAAGAAAGCTGGTCTGTGTCGATCAGAATGCTGGGTATTCAACACTCTCTCCAGTACGTCGTCTGTCATAGACTATCTCCACAAGAACTTTCAGATAGGTACATGATGAACAAACAAACTGGCAACGACGTTACTGCAGAATATTTAGAATGAAGGAAGCTGGTCTGTGCCGATCAGAATGCTGGGTATTCAACACTCTCTCCAGTACGTCGTCTGTCATAGACTATCTCCACGAGAACTTTCAGATAGGTACATGATGAACAAACAAACTGGCAACGACGTTACTGCAGAATATTTAGAACGAAGGAAGCTGGTCTGTGCCGATCAGAATGCTGGGTATTCAACACGCTCTCCAGTACGTCGTCTGTCATAGACTATCTCCACGAGAACTTTCAGATAGGTACATGATGAACAAACAAACTGGTGATGGCGTACTGCAGAATATTTAGAATGAAGGAAGCTGGTCTGTGCCGATCAGAATGCTGGGTATTCAACACGCTCTCCAGTACGTCGTCTGTCATAGACTCTCTCAGGGAGAACTTTCAGATAGGTACATGATGAACAAACAAACTGGCAACGACGTTACTGCAGAATATTTAGAATGAAGGAAGCTGGTCTGTGCCGATCAGAATGCTGGGTATTCAACACGCTCTCCAGTACGTCGTCTGTTATAGACTCTCTCCATGAGAACTTTCAGATAGGTACATGATGAACAAACAAACTGGCAATGACGTTACTGCAGAATATTTAGAATGAAGAAAGCTGGTCTGTGCCGATCAGAATGCTGGGTATTCAACACGCTCTCCAGTACGTCGTCTGTCATAGACTCTCTCGGGGAGAACTTTCAGATAGGTACATGATGAATAAACAAACTGGCATTACTGTAGAAAGGTTTAGAATGAAGGAAGCTGGTCTGTGCCGATCAGAATGCTGGGTATTCAACACTCTCCAGTACGTCGTCTGTCATAGACTCTCTCGGGGAGAACTTTCAGATAGGTACATGATGAATAAACAAACTGGCATTACTGTAGAAAGGTTTAGAATGAAGGAAGCTGGTCTGTGCCGATCAGAATGCTGGGTATTCAACACTCTCTCCAGTACGTCGTCTGTCATAGACTATCTCCACAAGAACTTTCAGATAGGTACATGATGAACAAACAAACTGGCAATGACGTTACTGCAGAATATTTTGAAAGAAGAAAGCTGGTCTGTGCTGATCAGAATGCTGGGTATTCAACACACTCTCCAGTGTGTCGTCTGTCATAGACTATCTCCACGAGAACTTTCAGATAGTTGCATGATGAACAAACAAACTGGCAACAGTGTTGCTGTAGAAAGGTTTAGAATGAAGGAAGCTGGTCTGTGTCGATCAGAATGCTGGGTATTCAACACTCTCCAGTACGTCGTCTGTCATAGAGACCTTTCAGATAGGTACATGATGAACAACAAACTGGTGACGGCGTACTGCAGAATATTTAGAACGAAGGAAGCTGGTCTGTGTCCGATCAGAATGCTGGGTCATGACAACACGCTCTCCAGTACGTCGTCTGTCATTGACTTAAAATCACGAGAACTTTCAGATAGGTACATGAGAACAAACAAACTGGTGATGGGTACTGCAAATCGTTAGAATGCAGGAACTGGTCTGTGCCGAAATTATGCTGGGTATTCAACATTTCTCTCCGGAGTAGAATTCAGAGTACTTTCAGATAGGTACATGATGAACAAACAATATCAGGGTATGATGAGGCGAGCAGAATTTTAGCATCATGAAGGAAGCTGGCCTGTGCCGATCAGAATGCTGGGTATTCAACACGCTCTCCAGTACGTCGTCGAACCATAGGACTGAATAGAGAGAAGTTTCAGATAGGTACATGATGAACAAACAAACTGGCGATTACTCTAGAATATTTAAGAATGTAAAGCTGGTTTGTGCCGATCAGAATGCTGGGTATTCAAACGCTCTCCAGTACGTCGTCTGTCATGGACTATCTCCACGAGAACTTTCAGATAGGTACATGATGAACAAAAATACAAAATGACGTTACTAAATGTAATTTGTGAATGAAGAAAGCTGGTCTGTGCCGATCAGAATGCTGGGTATTCAACACATCTCTCCATTTGTCGTCTGTCATAGACTCTCTCCAGCGAGAACTTTCAGATAGGTTTCATGATGAACAAACAAAGTGATGGGATATAGTTCAAATATTAGAAGAAGCTGGTCTGTGTCGATCAGATGGGGTATTCAACATGATCTCCAGTAGCAGGTCTGTCATAGACTCTCGGAGAACTTTCAGACAGCCTGATGTAAAAACAAACTGGCAACTGTTACTGCAGAATATTAGAATGAAAAAGCTGACCAGTGTCAGAATGACCACATGTTTGACGTCCAGTACGCCGATGTCAAGATAAAAAATCAATGTGCTCTAGATAGGCGTCGTTAAATAAAACAAACTTTACTTTACTTTACTTTACTTTACTCTCAGCTGGGAGGTGGTGGATTTAACTCAGTCGGTTGACTGCTCGATTGAGGTGCTTGCATCGCAGGATCGAACCACCTCAGTGGATCCATTTAACTGATTGTTTTTTTCCCCCCATTCCAACCAGTTCACCACAACTGGTCAACGGCCGTGGTATGTTCTTTCCTGTCTGTGGGAAAGTGTATATAAAAGATCCCTTACTGCATTAGTAAAACTCTAGTGGGTTTCCTCTGATGACTACATGTCAGAATTACCAAATGTTTGACATCAAATAGTCGATGATTAATTATTGAATGTGCTCTCGTGTCGTTAAACAAAAAACAAAACAAAACACTCGGGTGATGGTTGGGATGTAGCCCAGTGGTAAAGTGCTCGCCTGATGCGAGGTCAGTTGGGGATCGATCCCCGTCGGTAGCCCATTGAGCTACTTTCTGTTCTAACCAAAGTAAAGTAAAGTTTGTTTTATTTAACGCCGCTACTAGAGCACATTTATTTTTTTATCTTATCATCGGCTATTGGACGTCAAACATATGGTCATTCTGACACTTTTTTAGAGGAAACCCACTGTCGCCACATAGGCTACTCTTTTATGACAGGCAGCAAGGGATCTTTTATTTGCGCTTCCCACAGACAGGATAGCACAAACCATTGCCTTTGTTGAACCAGTTATGGATCACTGGTCGGTGCAAGTGGTTTATACCTACCCATTGAGCCTTGCAGAGCACTCATGGTTTGGAGTTGGTATCTGGATTAAAAATCCCATGTCTCGACTGGGATCTGAACCCAGTACTTACCAGCCTGTAGACCGATGGCCTAACCACGAGGCCAGTGTCTGTTCTAACCAGTGCACCAGACTGGTATATCAAAGGCTGTGGTATATGCTGTCTTGTCTGTGGGATGTGCATATATACTGAACAAAAAAAGAAACTTCGGGGGTGGGGGTTCTGTCATGGTCTGGGCAGCCATTGCCCATGGTTATCGTTCACCACTAGTCATTGATGGCAATTTAAATGCTCAACGTTACCGCGATGACATTCTCACTCATCACGTCATTCCTCCGTTCCATAACAACGCCAACATCTCGATTTTTCAGCATGATAATGCCACCTCTCATACAGCTAGAGACACTGTACATTTTCTTAGGACAAATAACATTGATTTCATTGATGACTGGCCCACTAAAAGTCCTGATCTCAACCCCATCGAGCATGCCTGGGATAGTCTGGACAGACTATTGAGGCGTCGTCCCAACCCACCCGCTAACGTCAACGAACTTCGTCAAGCGCTCATTCAGGAATGGAACAATATTCCACAGGCAGAAATCAACACTTTAGTCAATTCTATGCGCCTGCGATGCACTGCAGTGGTCAATTCAAGAGGTGGTCATACCAGTTATTAAGTGGGTGTTTTTATTTTTAACCCCTACCACACTTGGTCAAAATTTCTCCGAGTTTCTGTTAACCTATGGCCATGATTTTTGCACCAAACGATGCATCATGGAACACTCTTTAAACGCATATATAACAATTATTCCCCCGGTTTGTTTTCATCAGTTAGTTAGCAAAGTTAGCGGAAGTTTCTTATTTTGTTCAGTATATAAGATCTCTTGCTACTAATGGAAAAATGTAATGGGTATCCTCTAAGACTGTCAAAATTACCAAATGTTTGACATTCCATAGCCAATGATTAAAAATCAATGTACTCTTATGGTGTCACTAAACAAAACTAACCTTAACATTAATAAATCAGTGTGCTCTAGTGGTGTCATTGAACAAAACTAACTAACATTAATAAATCAATGTACTCTAGTGGTGTCGGTACACAAAACAAACTTTAACTCTCACCTGAGTATTGAAATAGTGATATGTTAGACCGTCAGAACAACTCTGTGGACCTAATCTTTGCTTTGGGTTTTCCCCATCCCAAACAGTGCCCCAAGACTGGTATATCAAAAACCATGGTATGAGCTGTCCTGTTTATGAAAAAAATGCATATTATAAAAGATCCCTTGCTGCTAAAGATGGAAAAATTACTACATGACACACTGACTATATGTTTGTCATTCAATAACTGATGTGTAATAAATCCACTGTGCTATAGTGGTGTCGTTAAACAAATCAAAAGTTTAACTTTTCAGTCACAACAAATGGCCATAGTACAAGTGTGCTGAGGTGTCTTCAAACAAAAAATAAAAGAATAAGTGTGGTAGTATTTATCATCACAATATTGGAAGATGACAGCAGCTGATGATGTCAGTTATATTAATGTGTGTGTGGGGGGGGAGGGAGGGGGAGTGTAGACAGACGTCAATGTATAATTCTCAGAGTAGGTTTTAGATCTCATTAATTTGGACATAGCCGAGTTTGTGGGGGTTTTGTCTGTTCTTAGTACAGAGAGTTCTTTTTAGTGTAGTAATGTTATTAACAGTGCCTGGGGACTTGATATTTAGAAACGCATCAGATCCCAGACTCGCATGACATAAACAATTAAATAGCCTTCCGCGTAAGTGTACGAGACAGGCGGCAGTGGGGCAACTGCACCGCTGGTACTGGAGCAAAATCTCAAATTCGAGCAAAAATTATAAAAAAATTCGGGCAAAATATGCTAACCTAAGACCTATTTACCATGCATTTCCATCCTTATACCCTCATGTAAAAATGCATAGTGATTCGTTTGCAACCCACTCTAGCTGTTTGGTAATAATACTATAAATATGAATAAATGTTGTAATACAGATTCGGCCATTTTCGTTTAATTCGGGCAAAAACCAGCCTGCGCCCCTACAAAAAAAATCGGAGCCCGTACGCCTATAGCCTTCCTGAATCACCCCCACCCCACCCCCCAATCGTATCAAGTCTGGAACTGCCTTTATTTGATTTTCCCGTCTTTTAGCAGAACCTCTATGTTAGTCTTCTTTTCCCTCAAACTCCAGGTGTTATTACTCCAACAGCTCGTTATTGTTGGAGAATATCTAAATAACTTCGCCTCAAGCTACAGCTATCCTTAGATTATCTTCTCACGACTTTTTAACCTTTAAAAAAAAAAAAAAAATTCAACCAGTGATATATCAAAAGGCCATGGTATTTGATAGTGCGTCTTTGCGAAAGTGTTTGAAAAGAGCCTTTGATGCAGATTTAAAAAAAAGAATAGCTCAAGTGGTGCCAGGTTGTGTCTTGTGTTAGACTATGTCACAGTGACCTAAAATGTGATGCCTCGGGAGCAGAAAAAGTGGTTTTAAGGAAGTGTCTACATTTTCAGAGAAGGGTAACTACAGAACTACAAAATACACTAGCATATAAACGTAGTGGAAGACTTGACAGAGGTGTTTTATAAAGTCAATGTGGACGTAGTTAGAGGTGAAGCGATAGCTCGATCAATCTGATTAAAATTATCTCTACTGGTCTACCAGTAGATGTAACAGCATTGCGTGGACTCCCATGTTTAGGTGACATTTCATCTATAAATAACAATTTAAATATCGACCAATTAAACTTCGCCTTTTATAGCGTTATTCGGGAGCATACAAATTCAAAAAAATATCGGGCGAGACTATGCAATAGGCAAACTTGTTGGGTCTATTTCAGCATTAAAAAACGGGGGTGGGGGGGGGGGGGTAGAGTGCAGTAATAAACTGAATTGTATACTAGCATAAACAGATTTGATGGCTATACCATCACTGGGTTTTGTTGGGATTTTTTAAACGAATTTTATATAAAGATTTATATTGAAATTAGTTTGCAGCATACTTCGTAATTCACCCGAATCATTTCGTATACCCTCGGTATAATCCCGAATGTTTTCAAATTCTTTTCAAATCACTGGCATGATTTTGCAAGTAAGGTTTTATCACTGGCATGATTTTGATTGGTCGAATGAAAGGTCAACTGGACATGAGCTCCAACGGGGTGCTGTTTGATCCAGGAGCTAATTTTAATTAGATTGTAGCTCGATATGCGTTCGGTTTAAGATCTATTCCCCTTGTTAGGCCCGTTGGGCTAATTCTCCTTCCAGCCAAAATGCCATGACTGGCATATCAAAGGCTATATTATGTGCTATCCTGTCTGTGGGATGGTGCATATAAAAGATCCATTTGTGCTAATGGGAAAATTTAGCGGGTCTATACATGTATGTCAAAATTACCAAATGTTTGACATCCAGTAGCTGATGATTGATCAACCAATGTGCTCTAGTGGTGTCGTTAAACAAAACAAACCTTGACTGCAGCGTTGACAGAAAATAACGAGTTTATTAAAACGGCAATTGTGTTTGTATTTTGCATAAGATTAGGGGTGGGGAGGGGAGGCTGCTTTTTTAATTCACTGAACATTGTTCTGCTTGTATGACTACTCCGCAAACTGTGTAATGTGTGTAGAAGAACGGATCCATATATTTATCTTTCCATTCTGGTATTTTGCCATAGAGTAGTGTGGGTTATACAGACATCAAGAACAAAACAAAGCTGTCAGTTGTATATACTGAACACCAGTAGAAACGTGAATATTCATTTAATTTTCTAGTTTATTTTTAAATATTCAGCATGAATCTCATTAGTTTTGTTGGGGTTGTTGTGTTTTTGTGTCCATTAAAATTATCAATGTATTTTGAAGATTTTACGACAATTTTGACGGACTATTTACTGAATTAATTTTATCACGAAAAACATATAATGTTAATATATCTGCATTTCTTTTGCTGTTTACCGGTCTCGGTGGCGTCGTGGTTAGGCCATCGGTCTACAGGCTGGTAGGTACTGGGTTCGGATCCCAGTCGAGGCATGGGATTTTTAATTCAGATACCGACTCCAAACCCTGAATGAGTGCTCCGCAAGGCTCAGTGGGTAGGTGTAAACCACTTGCACCGACCAGTGATCCATACTGGTTCAACAAAGGCCATGGTTTGTGCTATCCTGCCTGTGGGAAGCGCAAATAAAAGATCCCTTGCTGCCTGTCGTAAAAGAGTAGCCTATGTGGCGACAGCCGGTTTCCTCTAAAAAAACCTGTCAGAATGACCATATGTTTGATGTCCAATAGCCGATGATAAGATAAAAAATCAATGTGCTCTAGTGGCGTCGTTAAATACAACAAACTTTACTTGTTTTCTTCTTTTTTTCTTTCTTTTTTTTTTGCTGTTCGGTATATTGTATTCAGTATTGACATGACTTACGTCTTTAATAATGAATGTCATGGTAACATATACAGTGCTTATGTTTTTGTATAGCCGTATAACGGTTTTTATAGGTTTTTATATAGTAATGAATGTCATGGTAACATATACAGGGCTTATCTTTTTGTATAGACGCATAACGGTTTTTGTGGGTTTTTACATAGTAAAACCACCATATGTTTAATGATGTATTTGAGCTCGTAAAAATAGCCTTTGAGGTGAGCATGGTCTTCATTCAGACAGCCAGAGATGGTCGGACTTCCCAGAATAGATGGTATTAACGTAATACTACGACCCTCTTGCGTCTGGTCTAGCTACGTCATGACAACCTGTTGATAATAAAAGTCATAAGCTTCTGTAACACTCCCAGCGTTAAGCACATGGTCCATCTGAAATCCACTCGTCGCCGTGTTGCTACCAGTGTCTGACATTTTGCTGAATGGTACACTGGGGAAATGGGTGCACATCGGTGTCTGCCATAACAACACAGAACTGTTTGCGGCGATCGTGAGTCGGTTATCTGAATGGGAAGAAGGGAAGTGTTTGTGTAGAGATGTGTTAAGTCTCAGCGTTATCTCGTTGTGTCCTCTAACCAGTGTGTCCGTCCTTGTCAGTCTACTGATGATGTGTCTGTATTAATTTAATGTCCTTGCATTTTATAGTCACAGAACGGCGAGACGTAGCCCAGTGGTAAAGCGCTCGCTTGATGCGCGGTCGGTTTGGGATTGATTCCCGCCAGTGGGCCCATTTGGCTATTTCTCGCTCTAGCCAGTGCACCACGACTGGTATATCAAAGGCCGTGGTATGTGCTATCTTGTCTATGGGATGGTGCATATAAAAGATCCCTTGCTGCTAATCGGAAAGAGTAGTCCACGAAGTCGCGACAGCGGGTTTCCTCCCTCAATATCTGTGTGGTCCATAACCATAATTATGTCCGACGCCATATAATCGTAAATAAAATGTGTTGAGTGCGTCGTTAAATAAACCATTTCCTTCCGTTTTAGTCACTGGCGCAACTTCTGGTAGTCGCCAGTGGCGAAACTTCTGACATCGCCAGTGGTGCAACTTGTTATATCGCCAGTGGCGAAACTTTTGACATAGCCAGTGGCTGTGTCCAGAACGATCTAAACCCAACTCCCAACTCCAGCACCAGACATGTCTGTCACCGTACAACCAACCAGTGCACCACATCTGGTCAAAGACCGTGGTATGTGCTTTTCTGGTTGTGAGAAAGTGCATATAAAAGATCCCTTGCTGCTAAAGTCAGAATTAACAAATGTTTGACACCCAATAGCCGATGATTAGTTAATCAATGCGTTCTAGTCGTGTAGTTAAACAAAACACCACGACTGGTGTATCAAAGGCCGTGGTATGTGCTATCCTGTATGTGGAATGGTGCATATAAAAGATCCCTTGCTACTAATGGAAAAATGTAGCGGCTATATGTCAAAATGACAAATTGTTTGACATCCAATAGCTTATGATTAATAGTCTAGGATCGATCCCAGTCGGTGGGCCCATTGGGCTATTTCTCGCTCCAGCCAGTGCACCACGACTGGTATATCAAAGGCCGTGGTATGTGTTATCCTGTCTGTAATATGATGCATATAACAGATCCCTTGCTGCTAATCGAAAAAAAGTAGCCCATAAAGTGGCGACAGCGGGTTTCCTTCCTCAATATCTTTTGAGTGCGTCGTTAAATAAAATATTTCCTTCCTTCCTATGATTAATAAATTAATGTGCTCTGGTGGTATCGTTAAATAAAACAAACAAAATATCAATTTGATGTTCAGGCATCTTCGTCAAAGGCGCAACTTGTGACATCGCCAGTGGTTGTGTCCCGAACGATCTCAACCCAACTCCCAACTCCACGTCTATGGACCCATTGGGCTATATGGGCCTATTGGGCTATACTGGCTCATTGGGCTATTTCTTGTTTCAGCCAGTGCACCACGAGTGGTATATCAAAGGCTATGGTATATGCTGTTCCGTCTGTGGGATGGTACGTATAAACGACCCTTGCTAATAATGGAAACAAATATAGTGGGTTTTCTCTCTAAAACTATATTAGTCAAAATTACCAAATTATTCACATCCAGTAGCCGATGTCCAGTGGTGTCGTCAGACGAAACAAAATTTAACTTTGACATATCCAGCCGATGGTCAAGAGATGGAGGCCTCATTCTGTATCTTCTGTATTATAACCACTTGTATTACGGCTGATTTCATTTCTTTTTAAAGTTCCACTTTTTGAAGTTAAATGGCTGGAATATATATATGCAACACAGAGCATTGAAAAGTAGCATAACACAAAGGTTGATTATGTTTGCTGTTAATGGTAAGAGATTCGATTAGATACGTATAGATCTTACTTTCAAAATGGTATTTGATAGAAAACGTAAGTCAAAAAATTATATTACATTGAGAGGTTACTCATCATCTTGGCGCATGTGCAAAATATCATGCGGGGGAAGGTGGGTGGGAAGGGGTGACTCTAGACAATGGGAAGCCAAGATTTTAGGAGGTTTCGGGTTATGCTCAAGGATATATATATATATACACATGTATATATATATATATATATATATATATATATATATATATATATATATATATATATATATATATATATATATATATATATATATACACATATATATACTGAACAAAAAAAAAAACTTCCGGTTTGTACATATAGTATTTGTTGTGTTAAAGAATTCATTGTGTAATGAAATTATATAGGTAGTATTAGCCTTGAGCTGTATTATCAGAATTCATGAATTTTATCGATTATTTGTGCACTGTTAATCGTCGACAACGTGAAATTCAATTTGCAGATGCATGCATGGTTCGACATGTCCCGTGTAGTATTCGGTCTATTTGTTTTACTTGTCTTACTGACATTGTTGTCAAGTGAACGAAAACGCTTCAAAATTTGTAAAAAAAAATTACGTTTTTTACATTGTGGCATTTTTAGTATGCCAAGAATACCCAATAATTTACGCGAACGGGCGATTGGCATGCTTGATGCTGGCATGTCGACAGAAGACGTTGCAAGGCATGTTGGGAGTTCTAGTCGAGCGATACGAAATCTTCGTGTAAGATTTCGAACGACAGGAAGCACCAACGACTTGCCACCTCGTGGACGTCCGCGTGTTACAACACGTGGTCAAGACTGCTATATCATGAACACGCATTTGCGCAATCGATTCCAAACTGCCACTGCTACTGCTGCTAACACACCTGGGCTTCACAATAACCGAATCAGTGGGCAAACTGTTCGTAATCGTCTGCGGGAGAACGGTTTACATGCACGACGTCCTTACGTCGGATGCGTTTTAACGCAACGTCATCGTCTAAATCGTCTTAATTGGGCACGTGTACACACTCGTTGGATACGGCGACGCTGGAATACTGTTCTTTTTTCGGATGAATCCCGATTTTCTTTACAACGTGGTGATGGCAGGGTGCGCGTCTATCGTAGGAGAAATGAACGCTATGCTGACTGTTGTGTTCTTGAACGAGATCGTTTCGGGGGTGGAGGTTCTGTCATGGTCTGGGCAGCCACTGCCCATGGTTATCGTTCACCACTAATCGTCATTGATGGCAATTTAAATGCTCAACGTTACCGCGATGACATTCTCGCTCATCACGTCATTCCTCTGTGTCACGGGGATTCTATAATACCCGTAACTGAATAAAACACGATTGTCCAAATATCTCTCCTAACTGTATATCTATTAGATCTCTCTGTAACGGGCGGCTATAGCCTAATGTGGCTCGTCTAGGTATGATCAGAGATAAGATCTTATATAAAGTATATATTATTATAGCACGTTTAGTTCACTAGAAAACACAACAAAAACACAATACACTTTGGAATCTGTATTAACCTACGCTGACAAATGTACTGCCGCAGTAGTTAATTAATAACAACAATAATAACAACCCAGAACTGATCACATAATTAGCTAATCTCTAGGTGTCTAGTTTACACAGTATGCTAATCACTTCACCGTGACACAACACCCACACGTGTGATAATTGAAACGCTAACACACACACGTGCGATAATGGAGAAACGCTTCCAGGGGAACTTAATTAATAAAGGAATTACAACACTATTCCTAACTGGTTAATTTTTAATTAACCCTAACTACTCATTCAATAACCTTGTAATACAGAATTAATACTGGTACCTATCACAATAAAGACAATAACCTAACCTACAGTTTACCTAGGTCCTCTAGGATGATATATATATATATGGCTATAGCTTATATCAGAACGGTGAGCCTACAGAATACTGCGTCAGATGACCGGCAGCACCGTCTAAATAATATTGGTATAATACAGTATTAAAATATTTAAAGTCACATCAATCACATCAAGGTTATACACAGAGCAGAAAATATATATTTACCAAAGTCCCGTCTGAACTAATATAGATCGTTCAGTGGACTACGTCCGTGCCCCTGGATACTTCCAAATGTTTCTCCTCGATATATCTAAAATCCTAGCTATTTATTCAAAACTCTCAGAGACAGCGAATATCGCCTGGGGGTACAAGGCGGTACCTCACCTATCATCTGATATTCCCACCTCTCCCAGAGTCGGTATATTTTTCTCTGATCGTCAGACTGGCTGTCGCCATTCGCCAAATCACGGTTGTAAAAACCGCACTCGCAGAGGTATTACGTAACTACTGGCCACATGGCCTCCACAGCTGGACTAAGTGCATATTGGAATGCACGATCGCGCGAAGGTATTACGTAACAAATTGCCCATCTGGGCTAAGTGCATTTGGAACTGCACAAGGCCTTCTAAAACAATTAATATCGCCACAGGCGAAAAGAAATTAAGAGCATGTATCGTCACACTCTGTTCCATAACAACGCCAACATCTCGATTTTTCAGCATGATAATGCCACCTCTCATACAGCTAGAGACACTGTAAATTTTCTTAGGACAAATAACATTGATATCATTGATGACTGGCCCACTAAAACTCCTGATCTCAACCCCATCGAGCATGCCTGGGATAGTCTGGACAGACGATTGAGGCGTCGTCCCAACCCACCCGCTAACGTCAACGAACTTCGTCAAGCGCTCATTCAGGAATGGAACAATATTCCACAGGCAGAAATCAACACTTTAGTCAATTCTATGCGCCTGCGATGCACTGCAGTGGTCAATTCAAGAGGTGGTCATATCAGTTATTAAGTGGGTGTTTTTATTTTTAACCCCTACCACACTTGGTCAAAATTTCTCCGAGTTTCTGTTAACCTATGGCCATGATTTTTGCACCAAACGATGCATCATGGAACACTCTTTAAATGCATATATAACAATTATTCCCCCGGTTTGTTTTTGTATGTTCATCGGAAGTTATGTTCAGTATATATATATAAGCAAAGTTATATTTGTTTATCGGAAGTCCGAGTAATTAGTTATTTGAATACTTCAGTATATATATATATATATATATATATATATATATATATATTTTTTTTTTTTTTTTTTTTTTTTTTAATGGTTTAAGCAGGAGGGTTCGGATGTGTACGTATTGAAAACAATCGGTTCCCTTTTGACCATAGATAGGTTATGTGCTTGCTACTTGTATTAAAGCCAGAAGGTGCTGTCGCAAAAAGTTTACTCTTATAAATACTAACATTATACTAAATTAAGTTTATATTTAGAGAAAAAAAATATATATCGTCTCATTCGTAATGTTTTATATTTATATACCAACTCCAGAAACCAAAAGTGACCTTCTAGCTTCAATTATTAGTATAGTTCTTACGTGGAAACCATGAAACCCTTAAATATATATATATCACAAGTTAAAGGGACATTCCATACACCTATATGATAATTTTCCTATAAGAACTGGTGTGACCCTTTAAGGATATCTTGTTATTCACGTTATCCTTTGTACAGTCAGAGTTTGTTTGGTTTAACGACACCACTACAGCACATTGATTTATTAATCATTGGCTATTGGATGTCAAACATTCACGGCCTTTGATATACCAGTCGTGGTGCCCTGGCTGAAACGAGAAATGGCCCAATGGGCCCACCGACGGGGATCGATCCCAGACCGACCGCGTATCAAGCGAGCACGGTACCACGGCTACATCCTTTGTTCGGGTTAATAGGTTTGACATCAGGTTGTTTCGCCCTTACGCGCGACCTTTTCGCCTAGACGATTCGCCCCGAGTGATTTAACCTCTCGTGTCGGGTTTTAGGGCGAAACGACCCGGATAAATCGGCTCACAACAAGCCATACAAAACAAAGTTAACCCTCTGTTCTGGTGTAAATAAACGTAGGTAAATGATTAATGAACGGTAACTCGATTTAGTGGTCTGACATGTTCTCCAATGAACTTAGCATTCAGGCATGGTTCTCGTAAAATCGGTTGCAGATTGTCGCATAGACTTAGTTGCAGGTGATCTGCGACGGATCCTAATGTAGTGGAGCACGATTTCCCGCCCATTAGAATGACGTAGCTAGCTTTTGATAGGGGACAAAAAGAAATATATTTGTCTGCAGCGATCTGAAACGTGTTACAAGCTTTATGGGAACCAATGTGTCACCCTGATCCATTGTTTGTTTTGTTTAATGACACCACTTTGATATATTAATCATCGGCTAATGGAAGGAAGGAACTGTTTTATTTAATGACGCACTCAACACATTTTATTTACGGTTATATAGCGTCGGACATATGGTTAAGGACCACACAGATATTGCGAGAGGAGTGAGAAATAGCCCAATTGGCCCACCGACGGGGATCGATCCCAGACCGACCGCGCTTCAAGCGAACGATTTACCACTGGGCTGCGCGCCCGCCCCCCCCCCCCCCCCCCGCCATCGGCTAATGGATGTCAAACACTTGGTATTTTTGACATAGTTTTAGAGAGGAAACCCGCTACATTTTTCTGTTAATAGCAAGGGATTTTTTATATGCACCATATCATGATAACACATACCACGGCCTTTGATATACCAGTCGTGATGAACTGGCTGGAACATGAAATAGCCCAATGGAGAGAGAGAGAGAGAGAGAGAGAGAGAGAGAGAGAGAGAGAGAGAGAGAGAGAGAGAGAGAGAGAGAGAGAGAGAGAGAGAGAGAGACGTATTGCCGCCGCGTGTACTTTCCAGAAGAAAAACAACACACACACACACACACACACACACACACGTCGTGAGCAACGACTGATACCCCCGAAAAAAAGTTTATCTGCTGTGAGCATTCGATACTACGATATATCGTATATCAAGGCAGTCAGGCTACATACCGCTCATCGTCGTCATATTTACTGACAAATTATTCTTGGCAAGACGATATGATATGTTGTGCACCGAGGATGCACACAGCGCTCCGTGTTTGCGAGATCACCTCACCTTTTGAAAGTCAATGCGAAACAGACCCCGTTCCGGCTGTCTGCGTGCTGATATGCAGTACCAGTGGATCACACTGATGCAAAACCATGTCAGGAATTCTGCACGGGTGACGCACAAATTGATTCAGCTTCTCCAGAGATATATGTAAGCGAAAGGTGTATACAGTGTCTACCTCCATTTTTTTTTCTTTCTGTGTTTTTTTCTCCATTGTAATTAATATGTTGTTTGGTTTGATTTATTTTGCGGGTTTTTTCTTCATTAATTTTTTTTGCGGGTTTTTTCTTCATTTTTTTTTTTTTTTTTCCGGAACGTGGAAGACGCAGAGAGAGAGAGAGAGAGAGAGAGAGAGAGAGAGAGAGAGAGAGAGAGAGAGAGAGAGAGAGAGAGAGAGAGAGAGAGAGAGAGAGAGAGAGAGAGAGGAGAAGAGACAAAGGGAAGGAATCGGAGAGAGAAGGAGAATAAGTTAAGAGAGATGTGCGAGAGGGAGAAAAGGCTTAGAAATGTAGTGAGACAAAGACAGAAAGAGGTAAAAAAAACCCACCAAAAACCCCCAATGAATATTGGAATGAATATGATAGACATTTAGAAAACTTAGAAAAAGAGTGAGACAAAGACAGAGAGGGAGAGGGTGATGTGTGGTGGGGGGGGGGGGGGGATGTATGTCACGCCGCTGTACCGTACGTGTGATCGTGTGTGTGTATAATATTTATAGGTATGCGTGAATATATGTATGTATGTGTGTGTGTGTGTGTGTGTGTATGTGTGTGTGTGTGTGTGTGTGTGTGTTTGTAGGTGTGCGTATGGGTGTGTGTATATGTATGTGTGTGTCTGTGTGTGTGTGTGTGTGTGTGTGCGCGCGCGCGCGCGTGTGTGTGTGTGTGTGTGTGTGTGTGTGTGTGATTTCGGCCCTGGTGTCGTGAAACACATGCACCACGAAACGCAGCTGTCATTTTGGACAGATCACGAAACTGATAACCATAATTAATCTGGAATTAAATATTTTCTGGAAAGACGTGTAATTACAGGCTATTTTTACAATAACACTCGCGGCTTATAGACCAGACACGTTGGCCATAAAAACAACAACATGCTCCGTCGTTCAGGGGCGGAGCAAACATAGTTTTATAGAGGGTCCGAACATTATTCTGACTGCATCCAGGCACCCAACCACCCGTTTCAGGAACCCTTTTTAATTTATTTTGTTTAATTTTTAAAAAAAAAATTTAAGTGGGGGGGTGGGTATTTTTTTTTTGTGTGATTTTTAATTTTTTTTTTTTTTACAAATAAAACACTGGAATATTTCACGTAAATATATTTGAGTCAGTACGTTACCTGTTATAGATCTGTTTAGGGTTTAGGCAACCGCCATTGCCGCCTTTGTTCCCTCCGCCCAAGACTAGACTTTTGTTCAACAATCACAGCTTACTGGTGTTAAAGGCGTTCTAACTAACATGTATTTATGTGTTATAACCAGTCCAAAAACACTTAATATATTTTACTGTCAGACTTTGTAATTATATAACATGAGTCTAGTAGCCTTTGAAATACTCGAATGTGTAACGTCCGACTAGGTTAAAGGTGTACGGTTTAAAACACAAGGGGTCGAATTTACGGAACCTGTTTTTCTTAAAGGGACACACCCTAGTTTCAACCCGTGAACTTTTTTATTAACACTAAGTTTAGTTAATCTACAAACCTGTAACACATGTGAAATATGAGTCTGTGACTTTAAAATGGTGAAATACCCTCTAAAAACAGACTGAAACTAGACTCCATAACTGTTACTGTGTTTAAAAATATGAGAAATGCATTTTGTGATATTAAAAACACGAAGGTGGCCAAAAAACACTTCGTATATACGGAAATTGATAATCTAAACAATAAAATCTAAGTAAAGTATGATTTAAGCTATCAAAAACGGTTATAATAGTAAAACAATATTTGTTAGTGTTTAAAAACTAGGGCATGTCCCTTTAAACGCAGGTGTTTAAGCACTGTAACTGTAACACGCTTGTAAGTCTAAAACAGGCTTTTTGGAAATTTGGCCCAATATGTCTTTAAACGAGTTTTAGCATGTCATTATAGAGTTGTATACCAATTCATCGTTCCCTTTTAACTATAACCCTCCCAATATTTGTGTCATAGAACCGGCCTCGCTGGTGTAGTGGTTAAGCCATCGTACATAAGTCTGATAGGTACTGTGTTCGCAGCCCGGTACCGGCTCCCACCCAGAGCACGTTTTAACGACTCAATGGGTAGGTGTAAGACCAATACACCGACTTCTCTCTCACTAACCACTAACTCGCTGTCCTAACAGACAGCACAGATAGCTGAGACGTTTACCCAGAACAGCGTGCTTGAACCTTAATTGGATATAAGCACGAAAATAACTTGAAATGAAATGAAATGCTTTTATGGATCAATCACAGACACCAGCTGCAGGCGCAATTACTTTAATTTGGCTGTTCTGTCAGTGATCTTCACGCCTGTTTAAAAAAAAGAAAAAGAGGAGTGAACTAGCCTCTATATTTAGATGGTAACTTGGTATGATTTTTTTTTTAATTTATCAGAGATGGTATGAGTTTAAAATATAATAATATGTCAAACGAGTTTTAGCACTTATCATTATAGAGTCACATGCCAATTCGTCACCGGCCTCGGTGGCGCAGTGGTTAAGCCATCGGACTACAGGCTGGTAGGTACAAGGTTCGCAGCCCGGTACCGGCTCCAACCGAGTGAGTTTTTAAGGGCTCAGTGGGTAGGTGTAAGGGCACTACACCCTCTTCTCTCTCACTAACCAACTAACAACTAACCTACTGTCCTGGACAGACAGCCCAGATAGCTGAGGTGTGTGTCTGTGCCCAGGACAGCGTGCTTGAACCTTACTTGGATATAAGCACGAAAATAAGTTGAAATGAAATGTCAATTCGTCGGTTCCCTCTTGACTATAGCCCTCGGAATATCTGTGTTATAGTAATGCTTCAGAAAACGGATCAATCCCAGACACCAAGCTAATTTAATTCCCTCTAGGTCAGGTCGTACCCCCTTCAGGTCGAGATAGCCTGGTTTCGATTGTTATTAACAAGACAAAACTGTCAAGAATTGCCCGTCAACGTCGTGTCTTAACAAAGCGTCGTTTTTACTGGCTGGAACCAGTTAGTCTTCACAAGGTGATTATAGATACTATATCAAATTAAACACATGTATGCTACCCACCCTACATTTAATTTTGTGGTTTCGCCACATCGGGATTAAGAATTGGATTACCGACCAGCCGTCACTTTGTTTGCATTTACCATAGTTTGACACCCAATACTAGCTGATGTATTTTTTTGTGCTGGGGTGTCGTTAAACATTCATTTATTCATTCATTCATTCAATCATTACCGACCAGCGTGCTTGAACCTTAGTTGGATATTTAAGATAAAGTTTTTTTTTTTAACAACACCGCTAGAGCACATTGATTTATTAATCAATGGCTATTTGATGTCAAACATTTGGTAATTCCGACATGTTAGAGAGGAAACCCGCTTATTAGTAGCAAGGGATATTTTATATGCATTACCCCAACCACGACCTTTGATATACCAGTCGTGGTGCACGGGCAGGAAGGAGAAATAGCCCAACGGGACCACTGACAAGGATCGATCCTAGACCGATCGCGCATCTGTTGAGCGCTTTTACCACTGGGCTACTTCCTGCCCCTTAGTTCGCTATATAGAGAATAATACACGAGTGGCCGTTAAATACAATTTATCTCACAACGAGTTGTATTAAAATGTATATAACGAGCGAAAGTTATTTACAGCCGTTGCACTTGTAACTGACTTACGTGTCACAGACACATGGGTGTCAGGTTAACTATATGTCACAGTCTAATCGATTTCCATCGTGTAGTTTTTCATTGGATGTATGACATTGGTGATCTGGTCATCACCTAGGAGCAGCCAGTCGTATGTCTTGAAATTGTTAACACACGTACATGTGTAAACAACCATGTGTTATCAAAAATAACGCATGGTGTTCTCACCAACGGGTGTGTAAGAAAAATAAGAAAATCAAGTTGAAATGAAATGCATTTTTATCCTAACCAGAACCGGATAACGTCCAAGACAAAAAAAAAAAAAAACGTTTAGTGTGTGACCGAAAACATATTAAGTTAGTCATCATATCTTGCTAATACATATAACGACTGCAGGAAAAAGATAATATTGTGGCTGAACCAGATAGTTTTATCTTTAGAAGTGTCAAAATTACCATAAATTACACAACCAATTTAACCACTTATCAAAGGATATGATGTGATGAGCTGTCGATAGACAATTAAACACATTTTCACTCTCACATATCGCTCATAGCAGGTTTACGACACATATGTTTTATAATTGATGAACCGTATGGGTATTAATGCGCCAAACGCAATTGTCCGTAACAGAATAGAAAAACATAACGCATATTAAAAGCTACACGCAATACTTTCGTTATGCAATACCAATAATTAATTCCAGCCTTTGCGTTTCACATGGCCACACCTCTGGGGCAAGCATTAACAAATGAAGGTTAGATCGCAAACAATAACATAGAAGTCGGTCACATTGAAAACAAAAAAAATTATAACCTATTTTTACCGTACATTACCTGGGAATCATTTGGCAATAATATAACAATGTGTTTACAGTTACACAATTGTAAAGAGAGATGGATTCAGTGTTTGTTAAAAGAAAGAGGACAGAAAACAAAGGTACCTACCTAGAAACAAAATGATCATCTGTTCTAAAAGACACTCTTGCTATTATCTCAAAGCATCTAGAAGAAAGGAAATGTGTTATTTAACGACGCACTCAACACATTTTATTTACGGTTATATGGCGTCAGATATATGATTAATGACCGCACAGATATTGAGAGAGGAAACCCGCCGTCGCCACTTCATGGGCTACTCTTTTCGATTAGCATCAAGTAATATTTTATATGCACTATTCCACAGACAGGATAGTACATACCACGACCTTTGTTATACCAGTTGTGAAGCACTTGCTGGAACACAAAGAATCTAGAATGCATATGACCAATACACCTGATCTGTAATAAATAAGCCACCATTTGATACTCCGCTGATACTCCCCTGGACTCGGGAGGGACAATGAAGGGGGGGGGGGGGGGGTGATGGCATCTCCTTTAATTTTCAGTATGGCATTAATATTTATGATGGATGTTATAAAGGCAGTGCATTTTTTTCTATGTGTGTGTGTGTTTTGTGTTTTTGTTTGTTTGTTTGAATGTTTTGTTTTTCTTTCAAAATTTAAAGTTACAACCTCTAGTCAGGTCCCATTTTCAAGTCTTATAATATTTTTCAGACCATGTTTTTATGTATTTTTGTGCGATCATTTCTTTAGGATTGTATCCAACATACTCGACTCACCATATTATAACAATATTAATGCAAAATAGCAATATACCTACAGTTTTAATAAATTAATGTATTATGTGGATGTTCTACCCTAAGTGCTTAAGTAACAAACATATAAGCGTTACTGCAGCTTTAATTTTTTTTTTTAAAGATATAAATTGGTTTTTATGCCCTATTTACAGGTCGTAGCCTTTACCAACACCACAAACGCTCCCTCACCCTCACCCCACCCTCACCCTCGTCCGCCCTTTGTATCAGCGCCAGTGCACGACCTCACCTTTCCGTATGCCATCAACAATTTAGTATCTTAGTATGATGTTCTTGTTAAAGTGCGTGTACTCAGAGGTAATCAGAGGGATTGTAAATGTCAGACGATATAATGACCTCTCCTTTCTGTAGCAGTGCGCTAGATGCCAAGAGTCTCGCCATTTGAACAAGGTGGAACAGAATATGCCTATTAATGAAGGTTGTTCGTACAAGTTGTTGATCTAATTTGTGCCGATGCATTAACTTCGATGCACCACTGGATAAGCGTTTTCTTCTTTTGAAGCTTCAAACACATGTCTATGTGGTTCGTATAACCGCAGACGTCCACAGAAAGTGTAGATAATATGGAAAGAAGAGCGGGTGGGTACACCATGATGATTATGATAATGATGATGTTGATCATGATCGTTGTGATGATGATTATAATAAAGATAAAAACGAAAATGATGGTGATGATGATGAAAACACGATGATGATGATGATGATGATTATTATTATTATTATTATTATTATTATGATAATGACGAAGACGAAGTTGATGTTGAAAAAGAAGATGATGTTGTTTATGATGTTGTTATTGTTTTTGTTGATGATGATGATAGTGATGATGAAGAACATGATGATGATGAAGAACATGATGATGATTATGATGATATAATTTAATTCTGTGTACATATACTGCCCTAGGAGGAATGCAAAGATTCAACTGATAGGGCCCTGTTTTGCGAAGCGATCTTAACGCTAAGATCTATGCTATTACACCACTGACGTCATTAATTTTAAATTAATTTATTTTCGTGCATATAGGCCGTTTTCGCGTAAACACATCTCAGCTTTATGGGCTGTCTGCTCAGGTTTAAGATCAATGGTCAGTGTTAAAGTTTGTTTTGTTTAACGACACCACTAGAGCACATTGATTGATTTATTAATTATCTACTATTGGATGTCAAAATCTTTCAAATTTTGACATATATTCTTAGAGAGGAAACATTTTTCCATTAGTAGGAAAGGCTATTTTACATAACCCATTGCACAGACAGTCGTGGTTGGAACGAGAAATAGCCCAATGGGCCCACCGACGGAGACTGATCCCAAATAGACAGCGCACCAAGCGAGCGCTTTACCACTGGTAAACGTCCCGCCCCTCGGGATCAGTGGTTAGTCGTTGGTTAGTAAGATTTAGTTACTTTGTTTTGTTTAAGGACACCACTAGAGCACATTGTATTATTAGTCATCGGCTATTGGATGTCAAATATTTGGTAATTCTGCTATATAGTCTTAAAAAACCCGCAACATTTTTCCATCAGTAGCAAGGAATCGTTTATATGCATTATCCCACAGACATGATAGCACATACCACGCTCGTTTTGTGGAATACATCCTTCTTGCACCGCTGAGTGTTGAAGGAAGGAAATGTGTTATTTAATGACGCACTGAACACATTTTTATTTACGGTTATATGGCGTCGAACATATGGTTATGGAACACACAGATATTGAGAGAGGAAACCCGCTGTCGCCACTTCATGGGCTACTCTTTTCGATTAGCAGCAAGGGATCTTTTATATGCACAATCCCACAGACAGGGTAGTACATACCACGGCCTTTGATATACCAGTCGTGGTGCACTTGCTGGAACAAGAATCAGCCCAATGGGCCGACCGGCAGGGATCGATCCTAGACGATCCGCGCATCAGGTTAATGAAATAGATAACAGTGTAGTGGACTTACACCTTTCTATGAGCTATGTATGACATCTGGCATATAGCCAGTATTGACATATAAATCCGGTACCTACCAGCCTAAATGTGGTTTATTTAAAACCACTACGCCACCACAACTGCGTTTTCATAGCTGTATTTTGTAATCGCATTGTTTGAGAACTGTGGACGCAATTCCTGTTACGTGTGTGGCTGTCCTTCCCTTCACGTTAAGGCGTGTTTGTCAGTGTTTCCTCTTCATAATATGTTCTTTATTTCCTGCTGACCCGTAATATTTGTCGCAACGCCATTACTGACACGATAACATATTTCATTAACCAAGAACGTAGTTAACTCCCCCTACTGAGGAAAATGATATGCTATGAATGACTTATAATTGACACGTATAAAAGAGGTCAGTGTGGGTGGTCGTTATTGCTAGGTTACACACACACACACACACACACACACATGCACTCTCTCACACCACAGACGCATATACATTCACACACACACACACACACACACCCTCCCCCCCCTCAAAAAAAAAATCATTCGTGTGTATTGATGTGTGTGTATGTATATGTGTATGTGTATATGTATGTATTGATGTATGAATATCTATATATGTATGTACATATGTATGTATGTATGTATACATATGTATGTATGTATGTATGTATGTATGTATGTATGTATATATAGTATGTATGTATGTCAGGTTTGACTATTACATATATAGATATTCACGCACTAGCGCAGGGGATAATTAAATCTGGCCTCACAAATTGTGTCATGTCGTTGCAGGGTACTCGAACCTGTGTTACCAAATCGCCCGCAACTTTTGAGACTACCGGGTCATTATTAAAAAAAAAAAAGTTCGTTAATTAGTATGTACGTACGTACGTAGACATACATATACTGAGAGAAAGAAATACGGGAACACATAATACTGAAGACAAAATTAAACTCACCTACCTATCTTCCTACATGCCTACATGCATACATACACAGGCCCCACACATACAGTCGGTTAAAGAGCATTTTTTAAAATGAATGACTCAATAGCGGAGATCGTATCGCGGCAAGCCTGCAAGGTGCGGGCGATTCGGTGTCATAGGTTCGAGTCCCAACAACGGCATGAGATCATTTGTGAGGCTAGAAAGGATTTAATTATGTACTGTGCCAGTGCGTTTAATCTATGTATCTATTGGTCACCCCTGTGCGTGCTGTAACCTCACCGTGGTGCAGGGGCGTAACATTCTCTTTGAGAATGGCCAATACAGCACAAAATTGAAGTTTTGAGTAAAAGTCAGTATCTATCTGTGATATTTGTGTTTTTGCACAGTTCTTTACAATGTGTTTTTGTTTAAATCTTGAATTTTTGTATTGATGTTGATCATCACTTTATTTGTTTGCATTACCATAGTTTGACACCCAATAGCCGATGTATTTTTCGTGCTGGGGTGTCGTTAAACATTCATTCATTCAATCTATTGGTCACAATACACATACAATAAATATAGATATTAAATTGTATACATCCATACATACTATAGGACTATATATAGATATTCAAATATCTATACATACATACATACATGATTATCATGTACAGTATACAATAATTGTTTTTGAACGATCTTTAACACTGTTACTGTCGTCGTTATTTCCGACTTTAGTCCATAAATATCAATCATTGTGATGGAAACAAAAATCCATTGTGGTTAGAAAAGGAAATTGAGAAAAACAACTCTTTGTGAATCCATTTCTTGAGATGCGTAAACGAATCGATAAATGAACATCTGCAAAAGAGTTCACTCGTTGAATCTACACAGCAAACTGTATATAACTCGTTCTTTGTGTAGAAAACTCGCGTACAACTACATATATATTTCTTATGTGTTGATCATCATCGCAGTTTTCCTAAAGTTAAAGTGTGTTTTGTTTTAACGACACCGCTAGACAACATTGATTAATCGTCTATTAGATGTCAAACATTTGGTAATTCTGACACGTAGTCATCAGAGGAAACCCGCTACAGTTTTTCATTAGCAACAAGGGATCTTTTATATGTACTTTCCCATAGACAGGAAAGCACATACCACGGACTTTGACCAGTTGTGGTGCACTGGTTGGAACGAGAAAAACCCCAATCAGTTGAATGGATCCACCGAGGTGGTTCGATCCTGCGACGCCGCATATTTTCTTTGAAATATTAAATATATATTGTTTAACATTGTTAACATTGTTATTTTCTTTAGCATTGTTAACATTGGTAATTTGTTTAATATAGGCGTAGGGCTTCCTTTTTCTTTTCTTTTTAGTGGATGGGTGGAGGTGAGGGAAAGACTGGCTTTTGCCCGAGTTAAACGGAAATGCCAGAGTATGGATATCAACGTTTATTCATATCTGCATTAAAACCCAAACGCCTATATATAGCAGTGGCGGATCCAGAAAATCCATATGGGGGGGGGGGGGGGCGGCATTGACATGAGGTGAAATACCAAGGGAAGTTTGGAGGGGGAATCGCATCTGTTATCCACCAAATATTCAAAGTTTAAAATGTGCTGAGGTGTTATTAAATAAATATTCCTTTTCTTTCATCTTTTGGAGAAACAGAAAAACCAGGACGAAAATGAACGATTTTATAATTTCTTTCCAGTAACAACTGGGTAAATTTCACAACATACACGTACACGTGTACAGCTTGAAATTGTTTGTATCATAGGCGTTTGGGAATGTATTTTCGGGTGTATGGGGTCTGAAAGAATTTGTCTTGGAAATATGAAAGTAAAATTCAACCTTTGTCCTGAAAAAATGTAGTTTCTATTTTGAAAAATTAAGTAAAATTCGGCCTTTTCCCTTTAAAAAAATGTAGTTATTCTAGAAAAGGCAGTTTTGCCTATAGTGCACGAGGCACATTAAGACCTAAGTTTTGCCGTGAAAAATGCTCAGTTTCAATGCTTATACCAACATAATCATACTTAGTCTGTTCATTAATAATAGTTTTAAAATAATTGTATTAATTCAAAGTATGTGTATTAAAATATAAAAACATTAACTACCCCGTATCCCCGGATCTGCCATACATATTAATCTTTATGTAGAGCACTCTTGAAAATCAGAACTTTCCAAACATTTATACTGCAAATCAATTCCTTCAATCCCTTGAAGACCACAATAATTATATTCTTTTTAGTTTTCTCTTTGAAATGGATGCCCCTTCTGCGTTTGTGGCCGACTTCAAGAAACAAAGGGTTAAAATGATCGAGGACATTGCGTGAACGGGAGAACTGCGCATGCAAACGTGGTTGCCAGACTGCACATAATAAATTTGGGTCGGGGATTCAACACGGGATAATTAATACCGGAATTAGACTTGCAAAGTGAGTCATCTTTAACAAATGACGTCGCAGGCGTCTGGTGTGACCGCCCAACGTAAAAGGATCATGAATTTTACGCGACTGCAAGTTGCAGCAAAATCGAAACCAATTACGGGGCATTTCCTCCTTCTTCTACTTTTTTGAAAGCTCAGACGTCCCTTTCGGCCGACGTTCGGTGTTGGGCAATGCAATTATTATGTCGCAAATCAATTAACTGAAATTCGAGGACTGAATAAACGAACATTAAGATGCATAGTCAACGAAAAGGGGCTATGGATGTTTGGTTAACAAAACCACAGCACATTGTTTTAATCAGATTCACCACGCATGGAAGGCATATATCGGATTAGAATGGTTTCGTATCTAGGCTTGTAACCAGTATAGTATGTTGGCATCAAGTGGTGTTGTGGCTAAGTCGTCGACCTTAAGGTTGGTAGGTACTGGGTTCGACTCCCAGTACCGGCTCCCACCAAGAGCGAGTTTAACGATTAATCGGGTAGGTTTAAGGGCACAAAACCGACTTCTCTCTCACTGACCACCAACAACTAACCACTAACCCACTGCCCTGGACAGACATGTCCAGATAGCTGAGGTGCGTATGCGCAGGGCAGTGAGCTTGGATATAAGCACAGAAATAACTATAAGTCAAGTCTAGGCTTGTAACTATGTTGGCCTTAAGTGGTATCGGGATCTCAGTCCCGGCTGTCGATCATAGCAAGTTTAAATGGTCCAGTGGGGATCGATGTGTAACGCTTGATTCAGACTACCAACTGTCAAGTCGGAGTTGACCAACTCGCCGACCTCGCGACTTCTACGATTGTCCAGTTGCCAGTCTGAGCTCTCTTACAACTCGGTTATCGTCGTATACGACTTCTACGACCTATTAGTTGTTAATCTGTGCGCACCCGTCGTAAAGTCAGGAGTTGGGGGAATTACAATGCAAACGTCGAAATGGCCAGCTGTGACGTGAGGTGTGTGTGTGTGCCCAGGACTCTGTGTTTGAACATTAAGTGAATATAAATAGAAAAATCTACCTAAAATGGAATTAATGAACTTGTAATATTTGCCGGTGTCTGTGGTGTAGTGGTTAAACGATCTGCCGTAATACAAATCTGTTTTGCTTAACAACACAGCTAGAGCACATTGATTTATTAATTATCGGGTGTTGGATGGCCAACATTTGATAGTTCTGACATACAGTCTTTGAGGAAACTCGATACATTTCTTCATGGGATTAAAATAAGAGATCTTTTATATGCACTTTGTAGCATACAGCACAGGACAGCACATACCTAGGTCTTTGACATACCAGTCGTTGGGAACTGGTTGAGAGGGTGGGGAACAATCAGAGAATGGGTCCACTAAGGGCGTTCGATCCTACGACCAAAGCACTTCAGACGAGCGCTCTACCGACTGAGCTAGATCCCTCCTCCATCGGCCGAAGGGGCGGGACGTAACCCAGTGGTAGAGCGCTCGCTTGATGCGCAGTCGGTTTGGGATCGATCCCCTTCGGTGGTCCCATTTGGCTATTTCTCGTTCCAGCCAGCGCAACACGACTGTTATATCAAAAGCCGTGGTATTTTGCTATCCTGTCTGTGGAATGCTGCACACAAAAGGTCCGTTGCTATACTTATGAAAATAAATGTAGCGGGTTTCCTCTCTAAAACTATTTGTCAAAATTACCAAATGTTTGACATCCAATAGCCGATGATTAACAAAGCAATATGCTCTAGTGGTGTCGTTAATCAAAACAAACTATCCGTCGGCCGAAAGGCTAGACTGGTTTTTGCAACCAGACTTCGATCGGGTGTAATGTTTACTGTATCAGAGGACAATTGTAAAGTCAAAAAATAGAAAGAAATGTTTTATTTAACAACGCACTCAACACATTTTATTTACGGTAATATGGCGTCAGACAAATGGTTAAAGACCACACAGATATTGAGAGAGGAAACCCGCTGTCGCCACTTCATGGGCTACTCTTTTCGAGTTGCAGCAAGGGATCTTTTATATGCACCATCCCACAGACAGGGTAGTACATACCACGGCCTTTGATATACCACTCGTGGTGCACTGGCTGGAGCGAGTAATAGCGCAATGGGCCCACTGACGGGGATCGATCCCAAACCGACCGCGCATCAAGCGAGCGCTGTACCGCTGGACTACCCCTCACCCCATTGTAGGGTCACTACACAACCATTTAGGACTTTATTCTACCTAACGTAGCGTTCCGCTCGGTCAAAAGAAGAAAGAAAGAAAAACCCGGATACTGGTCATCGGGTTTATCACGCGAACGTTTGACAGGCCAGCGCCCCGAGGCTTTTTAGGGAAACCAATCGACCCGAACGGGTTTCTATTATTTATCCCACGGAATAAAATAAATGTGAGAAATATGGAAATAGCCTAAGAAGTACGCCATAAAATGGTGATAAATCACTGGAGCTGGATTCACAAAATCAGCTGTTTGTGGGACCCACACTGGGCTAAACAAACCTCTCGCACAGTTCAAACCGCTAACCTTTGTTATACCCACCGTGACGTGTAGTAACCACAGTGGTCTATATGACTTCCCCTCCCCCCCCCCCTCCACACACACAACCGTCCCCGTTTTTGCTATCATTCTGACACAGTATGGTCAAAGGTTGTGTCCGAAATGGACGTGCCTGAACCTTCGTTGGCTATAGGGACGAACATGTTTCCTGTCACGATTTTTTTTTTTTTAATGACTCAGCACATTTTATCTACGGAAAGAAATGTTTTATTTAACGACGCACTCAAGACATTTTATTTACAGTTATATGGCGTCAGACCTATATGGTTAAGGACCACACAGATATTGAGAGGGGAAACCCGCTGTCGCCACTTCATGGACTACTCTTTTTCGATTAGCAGCAAGGGAACTTTTGTATGCACCATCCCACAGACATGGTAGTACATACCACGACCGTTGATATACCAGTCGTAGTGCACTGGCTGGAACGACAAATAGCCCAATGGGCCCACCGACGGGGATCGATCTCAGACCGACCGCGCATCGAGCGAGCGCTTTACCACTGGGCTACGTCCCGCCCCTTTATCTACGGTTACATGGTGTCAGAAATATATGCTTTAGTACCGACCACAGAGGTAATGAGAAAGGCCCGCAGTCGCTACACCATGGGCTACTCTTTTTCCATTAGCAGCAAGGACTATTTTATATCCTACAGACAGGATAATAATACATACCCCAGCTGTGGGACATAGTAATATACGTGTAGTTCGATTGTTGAGAAATGGTGGGGCAATTAAAGCCATAATACCTGCCGCATCCATTCTAGTGGTAAAGCGTTCGCTTGATGCGCGGTCGGTCTAGGATCGATCCCCGTCGGTGGGCCCATTGGGCTATTTCTCGCTCCAGCCAGTGCACCACGACTGGTATATCAAAGGCCGTGACATTTGCCGTAGAACTTAGTTGGTGCTGCCTGTGGATGTAGGTGTGGGTTATTTTTATGTGCCCCCCCCCCCCCATCAGATAACAATTCAAGCACGCCTGTCATGGGCACGGTATCTGACTCCGCCGAAGTGTCGTATCCAAGACAGGGTGACGGGTAATGATTTCTTCTTGGTTACTCCAGAGGTAACTCGGCACTCGCTTTTGTTCAACAGATACTGCCGAAATTGTTTAAACCATTTTTAGGTAAACCCTAAAGACAAAATGAATAAGGCAGTACAGATACATTACATCATATCACCAGATTGGAGTGAGGTCTTTGTGGCGGGGATTTGTAGGCTTTATTCTTTTGTTTTGTGTGTGGTTGTTTTGTTGTTGTTTGAGGGAGGGGGGTATTGGGGTTGTTTTTTTGTTTTTTCAACAGGGGGGGTGGTTTTAAACCATTTTTTTTTTTTATAAGGTTTTACTTTTTTTTTGGGGGGGGGGGAGTGTTTTGAGCTGTTTTATTCTTTGTTTTGTTGTGGTGTATTATGTTTGTGGGGTGTGTGTGTGTTGTTTGCCTGTTCGTTGTTGTTTTTTTAACAGCATGTGTTTGCAGCTGTTTTCATAATGGATCAGAGAGGGGGGGGGGGGGGGTGGGCGAAACGTATCCCAGTGGTAAAGCGTTTACTTGATTCGCGGTCGGTTTGGGATCGATCCCCGTCGGTGGGCCCATCGGGCTATTTCTCGTTCCAGCAAGTGCACCACGACTGGTATATGTGCTATCCTGTCTTTGGAATGCTGCATATAAAAGATCCCTTGTTACTAGACATTTTCTTTTGCGGGTTTCTTCTCAAAGCCTACAGGTCAAAGTGCTCTAGTGGTGTCGTTAAACAAAAAAAACCCTTTATTTTTCATAATGGATCGTTGATTTACAATAATATAACATATACAAATCTAAATATTGTATGTATGTCGTGTGTGACAAGTGCATACATTATATTAACGCACGGCAAAATGGGATAAAAATCCTTTTTGGCCTCACAAATTGTCTCTCATTCCGCTTGGTGCGCGGTCGGTCTAGAATCGATCCCCATCGGTGGACCCATTGGGCTACTTCTCATTTCAACCAGTGCTCCACAACTGGTGTAACAAAGGCCGTGGTATGTACTATCATGTCTGTGGTATGGTGCATATAAAAGATCCCTTGTTGGTTAATCGAAAATGAGTAGCCCACGAAGTGGCGACAGCGGGTTTCCTTTTTCAATATCTCTGTGGTCTTTAACCATATGTTTGACGCCATATAACCGAAAATAAAATATGTTGAGTGAGTCGTTAAATAAAAATATTTCATTCCTTCCTCTCATTCCGTTGCTGGGACTCGAACACTAGGCACAGAATAACCCGCAGTTCCAAGGACACCATGATAAACGCTTGGCCACCGACATATCCTTTTTAAAAAATCAGTGACCGATGATATACGTGACGCCTACTAACCATTGATCAATTCATTTATACTTTGATTCGTGCTTACTTCTAATTAAGGTTCAAGCACGCTGACCTGAGCACATACTGTGACCTGAGCTATTTAGGCTGTCTATTCGGGACAGTGGGTTGATGGTTATTTGTTCCTACCAGCCTTATGTGCACACCACACCACTTAAAGGGACATTCCTGAGTTTGCTGCAACTTTTAAGATGCTATCGACTAACAGAGACTTTTTAACAATTGTAATTACATATCAAATATATTTTTCTGCATAAAATATTAGTGGCTGTATATTAAAAGTGTTTCTGATCATTGTAATATTTGTACTAGGTTAAATTTCATTTTATTTCCTAAAACAGAATCCAGTTTGGGCTCCTTACAAATATTAAGACGACCAGAAACACACTGAATATACAGACACTGATATTCTAAACAAGAAAATATATTTAATATGTAAGTTTAATCGTAGAAATATTTTATTAGTCGGAAACATCTTACAATGCAGCAAAGTCAGTAATGTCCCTTTAAGCACATTCCGACAAACCACGCGACACCAAGAGTTTGTGGGGAAACATGGCACTGGCAAGTATGTAAAAATGTATGAATAATTATATACATATTATATTGTATGAATGTTAGTTTTCACTGGTACAGACATAGATATTAACGCACTGGCATAGGGGATAAAATTCAGACAATCTGATTACAATTAGCTCTACTGGTCTAATTAACCAGTGGAGCTAATTTTAATTGATTGAAATTCAGTATGTTTATATGTATAGATGTATGTATTTAAGAATTAATGTACGTACGTATGCATGTGTGTGTATCATAGGCGTACGGGATCCCATTTCTGTAGGAGGAGGGGGGGGGGGGGCATTTTCCCCCGAATTAAACGAAAATTCCCGAATCTGCATAACAACATTTATTAATATTAGTACCAAACATCCACATATGCCTGGTTGCAAACGAATGATTATACATTTTTACATGGATGACAACTAATTATGAGGGTAAAATGATGGAAATCATTGGTAAAAAGGGCTCAGGTTAACACGTTTTGCGCAAATATGGCTATTATTTTTGCCCGAATTTGAGGATTGTTCCCAGCACTGGGGTGGTGGTGGGGTGTGTGTTTGGGTGGGGAGGTGGGGGTGGGTGGCGCCCCCTGTCTCGTACGCTTATGGTGTGTGTGTGTATGCATGTGTGTGTGTGCGTGTCTCTCTCTCTCTCTCTCTCTCTCTCTCTCTCTCTCTCCTCTCTCTTCCTCTCTCTCTCTCTCTCTCTCTCTCTCTCTCTCTCTCTCTCTCTCTCTCTCTCTCTCTCTCTCTCTCTCTCTGTGTGTGTGTGTTTGTGTATCTAAATGTATGTCAACTGACAGACAGATAGACAGACAGACAATGTTGGTCAATGTATGCATATAATGGAGCACTCAAATGTGGAAGTGTGTATCAGTTGGTGTTAACTGTGTGTGTACTATTTCCTACATGCTCGTGTTGTCGCGACGGCACTTCTCTAGAAATCCAATACTAACTCGGTCATGGACAAAACCACAAAACAAACACGGAGCCAGACAAATCCGGTTCTGGTTGGCTTATATAGACTCCCAATACTCATACACGCTGTGACAGATGGCCATACCGGCCTCAGTAACATAGTGGTTATAACTGGAAGGTACTGGGTTCGATTCTCATCCTAGTACAGACTAGTGGCGGGGGCGTTGCCCAGTGGTAAAGCGCTCGCTTGATGTTTGGTCGATCTAAGATCGATCCCTGTCGGTGGGCCTATTGAGCTATCTCCCGTTCTAGCCAGTGCACCACAACTGGTATAGCAAAGGCTGTGGTATGTGCTATCCTGTCTGTGGGATGGTGCATATAAAAGATCCCTTGCTACTAATGGAAAGATGTAGCGGGTTTCCTCTCTAAAACTATACGTCAAATGCAGCGGGGTTCCTCTGATGATAACGTGTCAGAATTACCAAATCTTTGACATCCAATAGCCGATGATTAATAAATCAATGTGCTCTAGTGGTGTCGTTAAACAAAACAAACCTTTTGAACCTAGTACAGACTATTCTACCCAGAGTCAGTTTTAACGGATTAGTGTACGGTCACTATACTGACTTCCTACTCCACCTTCCTTCGTATAAGTTGTGTTCATGTTTAGATCCAATTAAAGTTCAAGCACGCTGTCCTGGGCAAATGCTTCAGCTATCAGGGCTGTCTGTTCAGATCATTGGTGGCTAGTGGTTAGTAGTTAAGTGAGAGCAGTAAATTGATTAAACTCGCTCTGGATGGGAGGAGTATCAGGATGCGAACCCAGTACCTACCAGACTTATTTTTGATTGTTTAACACCGACTCTCTCTCTCTCTCATCATCCATTAGTTAATAACTGTCTGTTAGAGATGTGATCCATGTGCGGGCACAGAATGTGGAAAACTGACGCATTAAATAGCATTGTTTGTGTGTTTTTTCTTGGGGTGGGGTCTTTTTTCTTTCTTTTTTTCTATTTGTTTTCGTCGTGGGCGTGGTGCAGGCGCAGAACTCGAAACACGGACGAATAATAATGTAAAAAATCGATTCTATGGTCATTAATCGTTTCATGGTGTTTCCATTTGATCGGAGAGGCTCAGTTCTTGGTAAGCGCGCCTGCACCACGTCAAAAATCAGGAACATGGAGAAAACTAGAAAACCCCTGACGGGGACGGGACGTAGCCCAGTGGTACAGCGCTTACTTGATGTGCGGTCGGTCTAGGATCGATCCCGTTGGTTGGCCTATTGGGCTATTTCTCGTTCCAGCCAGTGTACTACGACCGGTATATCAAAGGCCGTGGTATGTGCTATTATGTCTGT